>NW_027526204.1:46379159-46654159 GCF_048455015.1 Haemaphysalis longicornis
CTTTGTGCTCTAGCAGGACCAGGGAGTAAAACAAACCACAGTAGTAATTTTCGCGTTATTTCAGCAAATGCTCTAAATTCATTAAATGTCAGGTAAAAAATTACCAATGTTTTTCTAAAACAAATGACATAAAACCTTGTGCTAGCAAAAAAATTCTATATTTTTGTGGCTTTCTTGCCCTGTTCAGTTCACAAGCTTTCAAATGCAGCAAAATAAAATACAAATCGGACCAGTACATCATAAGATATTGTACGTGAGAGTTGACCTTGGGGAAAAAATTGGTTCTGGGAAAACAAAGGACAAAAGTGGTCATTCAGGCAACTCAAAGGGCGACACCTTTGAAAATACTTATAATATTTTGCAGGTACGATCTCTGGAAACTATAGAATGCAAACAAAATTAACACAGAAAATTGATTTTTTTGACAAATTTTCGGTCAAGACTAGGGTACCCCTTAATTAGGAAAACTTAAAATACTTTGTCAGCTCTAATGATGCTGTGATGTCAATGGAGCTATAAAAGAAGGCCTGCCCACTCACTGCCTTAAAATGGCTTGGATACGATTCCTTTAACTTTTGCTGCTGTATTGTTAAAAATTTCATGGGATATTATTCTTGTACAATGTCAAAACTAATTTGTCTATCAAGTGATTTTTCATACTAATCAGGTTGCTTTATTCAGTAATGTATATTTGTCACTGCTTTCAAATCTAAGTGTTTGACATCTTTTCTTGGGAGGTCCCCCAGACCATTCTTTGGAACTTCAGGATTTCCTCCTGCATTGCGTTTGAACAATAAACAATAAACAAAACAATAAAAACAAAGTACACCTGACACATCTTGGGAATTACGATGCCGCAGTGCTGCTGAGTTTTTTTTTTCTGTCGCAGTGTTGAGGCAGTTTTTCAGGAGATTTATGCTAGCACTTGTGCCAGCAGAAGGAGAGGTAGAAAATTGGGAGTGTCCCAGGCAAATCGAGAGTTGGCAGGTATGCTTAACTGGCATGACCTCTGAAAGCCTTTTGCTCTGTTACATCCATCCTTCAGCAAAGTACGACTTACGCTACTCCCCACTACCCTAAGGTCACTCTTACTCCTCCTGGTGCCACAAGGCATGTAGCGATCTCATAGCACAACTCTGCTCTAGGCTGTTGGAGCTGTTAACCTCACAGAGGAATTTGAGGTGCACTATGCTGTTAGAAGTAGCAGACACATTGTGGCTCATGCATACAATTGGGTCAAGAACTGGCACCATATAAAGTGGCGAACACAAGCTCGAACAATTGCTCACTCACCAAAGCTTCCTTCACAAAGATGTCCTCTTTTTAAATGACTAGACATGCTGTGCACCATATTCATTATTTTCTACAATTTCACCAATACATCGAATACCCCCCACAGTATGACATTACTATCTCAACTTGCAGTAATCCCATTCTTTCTCGACACCAGAAGGCTTTTCTTTCTCATGCGGCTGGCATAACCATGGCCACTGTAAAGACCTTCATTGTTAATGCCACCGGGTCGACTAACTGCTAGTGTTGCATCTGTAGCATCATCACTGACAGCTACTGACACCACTCAGATGGAGCACACCTTCCCAGCAATGGCTTTATTCCCAAGAGCACTATACTAACCAGATCACTGAGTCGACGCACTAAGTCGCTGGTTCTCCGAGGACTCGCTCCTACTGGCACAAGGCAAAACTGGCATATCCACTAAAAACACAAATCATTACAACCAAAGGTAACCCCAGTCTTATCCAAGGCCATTTTCGAGCCACTTTAGACACTCTTGACCAAGCAGCCCACAGCACTGTTTTTGCTTGGCCAAGACACCTGTTTATTGCCTCTTTCCATCAATAACACTTATCTTAAGCTACCCTGCAGCATCGCACTCACAGCTGCTGCCCACTGAAGTCCCACAAAGTTTTTAGCCTCCATTGATAATCTGATAGCGAAGGTGCCACCAATGTTTTGCCCATACTTCATACTGCTGAAATAATCTTCAACAAGGTGCATTGCATTAGTATACGCTCGAGTATACCAAGATAATCCCCCATGGTATATTAAAGGCAACCTTGGGCAGTTACTTTCAGCAACTTTAAAGAGGCAATAACAGCACCATTACATAGACCAGCACCGTCTTGGGTGAACTCAAATTTATCACCATTTTTTTCACAATTGCTTGAAACTCCATTAGCACCGCTTAACCTAGCAAGACTCAGTTGGCATGCTACCGCCTAAGTCAGAGAGTCTTGCATACCCTCTGCAGTTTCGCTTCTCGAAAATGTTCAAGCATTTTTTAAATACACCAATACCCAATTACACTGGCATTAGATACTGCACACATCAGCTCTCCTGGTGATGCACTGCTGAGGCCCATGCCACCATCAGTCACCATCCCTACTATAGCTACACTTGTGTTCTGTCACACCTTCCCACTCGTTTAATCAGTTCACTAGATTTACAGGCCCTAACACAATTTCAGAGGCCCACTCGACTCCTTTTTCCCCTGCACTATACACCTCTCTCTCCCAGAACTTCAATCGTGTTACCCATTCCGCTCCGCCCATTTTCTGCAACTGCACTCGTAACTACATGACAAGCGTAGCCGACTCTTGCAAGCAGCCCCGACAAACGACAACTGATGAACCACACCGACTGCTTGAACCGAGGATGCTCTCGCTGCCATGTATTTCTTCGTCTTCATCAGTCAGTAATTTGCAACGGCACGAGTAAACCAGATTTAAAATTCTCCTTTGCAGAGAGGAATTGCACTTCTGTACCTTGTTGCATCCCTGCCAGTCACTTTGTGTAAAGCCTGTGATACTCACTAGTGCGGGATGAGGCAATTTCCTTTGTTACTTTACAAAGCCTCACATTAACATCAGTCACTTTTGTCAGATGGTCACCCTACAGGTTGGCCATGTTATGACGAAGCACTGATGCAAATACAGAAGTACAAGGTTCTGCTTGGAGACTGCATGCATTATATATATAAAAAGAATGCCGAGTTCCCAGCCCTCTAAGCCGAGTTTCCCTTTAATTACTCTGCGTATTAGCTCACAGGAATTACCTGCACGTTCCGGTTTAGGCCTCACAGGCACCCGTGGAACAGGCATCCCATTGGTCCTTGGTTGACTATTGGAACCAGCTGCATTCCCAAAGAAAAAAGAAGTGAGCATCGCATAACTACTTGGTACCATTTTCACAGGCAAGATTTTAAGCTCTTCAGAACCCGTTAACTGTTGCTAGTCGGGCACTGCGAGACACTGCATGTTTTCATCAGTGAAAGCTAACAAGGCATGGTACAGCAGCTAATACCAACTTTCCAAACAATGTGCTCACGCAAATAAAATGTTTTTAGAAATTTAGGTAGCACACCTTTCAATAGTGTTTCCTTGAACAAGGCAATGCCCACGTTTATGCGTCCATTCATTCTCACACCATGCCATTTTTATTTCCGACCCTGCGGTTAAAGCTATCACAAGCTTCGACCAATAACAAAGTTACAAAAATAGCCTCCCTATTCTAAGACAAAAGCAAGGTCAAGAAGCAGGAAACAGTGATGTTGATTGATTGATTGTGGGGTTTAACGCGCCGACACAACGCAGGCGATGAGGCGCGCTGTAGTGGAGGGCTCCGGATTAATTTTGACTACCTGGGGATCTTTATCGTGCGCTGAAATCTCGTACACACGGGCGTTTTTGCTTTTCGCCTCCATCAGAAAAGCGGCCGCCGCGGCCGGGAATCGAACCCGCGACCTCGTGCTCAGCAGCGCAACGCCTTAGCCACTGAGCCACCGCGGCGGGTGAAACAGTGATGTGAACGTACATATTCAAAAACAAGTTGCTCATTTTCTATGTCCTGGGAAATCTTATTCATGAAGCACTACACAAAACAAAACCTTTCAAGGTTAATCTCTTAAACAAATGCGTTTTGGCACATGCACAAGCCACTTTCAACCAATGTGCATCTGAAATAATTGTTTAGAAAGTTTGCACGAAATAAATACTTTATGACCACCACCAGCACAATTTCTGGATGCACCTGCAGCAAAAGGCTAAGCAAAAATGCCTCAGGCGTTGCAAAAAAATTACCGTATATTCTAACACCAGAAAACACACAAAGCAAGCTTGTTTATTTTACCTTTGATGGTGGTTTGACATAGAGACAAATTTTCTAATTTGATGACGGCCACAAGTAAAATGCAGTCAGGGTGCACTTATTACAAATTATATTTATCCAACTTTCCTTGAGCACCAAACAAAATCAAACTGCTAGTATATATATACAAACAAAATGGTATATTACACTACTTTAAAGAATCAATCAAAAGTGCAATCAGTCAGGTGCAATCAGTCAGAAGTGCCAGTATCAAAAATTTTCACTCAACACATTCTGAACGGGCATAAGGCTTGTTAGACAAGAAATCCAAGCAGCCTTTAAAGCCTCATAGACCTGCCTTTCAATCCAACTTGGTGTCGTGCAGTGGTACCATTCGTTTTCACATGGGCAAGAATGAAGAAACTGGTGTGTAAATTTTGCACTTCTGCAGCAGACGGCCATGCCAGAATTATACAGGTCTTAATAACGCCAATTTTTGCCTAGAATAAAGGTACACACAGAAGGTGGCCACAACTGAATTTGCACCAATACAACATTAAATGTCTGCACTGTTTTTGAACTAGGCACTACTTCGGCTAAGACAAAGTACAAGTTTTTTATTCGAAAGATTTGGCGTTTTGCAATGCCCCCAGCACCTGGATGGCTGCAAACAATGCTTTCTTCAATGAGAAATGGAACGCTTTAGGCCAAAGTTGTAATTTTCCCTCTCAATCATGTTTCGTTACATCAGCAATGATGTTGTGAAGTTTGAAGTTTATTTTTGGCAGAATGGTGTACATGGTGCCGAGGCTAAAGGAGACGTAAATGTCACCCGACGTGACCTCTGGCCCCCCGGTAACACTGGGAGCACAGAGAGCATTTTAAGCTTAGAAACGTTTCACATAAAAAAAGAAAGAGAAAGATAACAAAGAAAACGGGATAGTCAGCAACACAGAATTATACAATATCCGACATTTCACACGAGAAATAGCAGGATTACACTCACACATTGTAGCCAGCAAACAAAAGGGGGTACATAGTTTACAATCCGAATAAACACTGAACAAACAGATGCAAAGAGAGCATGAAGGTAGCATGCTGAAGGAGGATGCCGTAAACGAACATTAGTATGGTGACTAATGGTGCGGCAGACTGCTCAACACCTTTTCTTGCCTTGTTTACCATTTTTCACAGATGGAACGACAGTACAGCTCTGATTTGCTGTTTCTGACCGGATTTGTACCTGGCTTACTTTTGCTACAGAACTAGTAGTGAAATTTTGGATACGCTCCACAAACAGTGTCAAGTAAGTGGCGATGTTGCTAATGCCATTTGGCCCGTGTCGTGTTAGACAAGCCCAATGCTTCGGACAGCTCTGCAGCTTCAGCTGATATAGTGCTCGCCGCACACACTGGTGCATGTTTACATGTTCGTTTGCAATCTCCCTTGCCTGCCCCACCACTCTCACTGTGGTAAAAAATGCGCTCCAAACTCATTCTGCAAGCTCAAAATTTGTTTATTTGCATTAGACTTTGCTGGCCTCAGCCAATCACAATGAGCTACTCATAATGCATTAAGAGTTCACTACGGCACAGTAACAAGGGTGACAGATTCGTATTATTTTCCTCATACCACTTTACTGAAGTTTACGTTAAAAGTGGTGTCAATGTTATTCTACAGAGGCAATCTTTCAAATGAAGTAAACTCGGATCTTGTCTTCATGTCCCCTTTAAATGCGAACCTGAACACGCATTACCTGTTAATGTCCATGATATAAAGGCAGCATTCTAAAATACATTCCCCATCACTTCAAAAAAAAAAAAAGATCACGTAATGCAGTGTTACTGTTCTCATTATTGTGCTCACCTGCAGTCATTAGTACTACAACTGAGTGCCATGATGACCGCGAGCACCATGACCAACTTCAGCTACTTTGAAACAGTAGCGCTCAACACCCTTTTCTTTCACTTTCCACGAATTGTTAGCAAAACTCTGTGCAGGGAAACCCGTCGGCACAACACAACCCAAGGCAAGGACTGTTAGAAGCACTCATTACTATCACAGTAAACTCCCATTAGGACAAATTCTCTCTTATGCCGAACGTGGGAATGTTTGTTTCGTTTTCCATAGACGCAATGCAAAAAAATCCGCTTAAGATAACAGCCTTGCATGTATTCTGGTCAAGGCGAACAACTTTCGGGGTGACCACCACTGCTGGCGATCTTGGGCAGTGAACATGGCAGTCTTGGTGGGGTGCAGGAGAGAATTTACGAGACCAGAGGGAAAGAAAGTAAAAGAACCCCAGTGCAAAGCAAAATTCGTGCCACGGAGAAGCGGGAGCAAGAAAAAAAAAAGAAAAACACATGGATAAAGGTTGTTCTCCCACCCTTGGACCTGCGGATCCACCGGCAAAGCAAAGAAAAAAAACCGAGAAAGCGTTTTGTGGTAGCTCTGTTCCGGGGAAAGGCGCAAAACTAGGATAAAATGTAAAAAAAAAAAAAAAAACGCGACAAGAAAGACCTGTTCGTGAACGTAGCAGCTCCTGACCAATGCTGTTTCTCAGCAAGAGCATGCCGCATCGCGAGTCGTACCGAGTCTCTGCCGAGACAGCGAGGAGTTCCCTCTGTGTCTGGTGCATTGTTGGTTGAGGTAGCAGGTGTACACTCTGTCGCCATTTGGACAAGATAAAACCAGGCAAGAGCACTTTAACAGTTTTCGTCAAGTTGCGCACTCAAATGATTTTTTTCCTACTTCCTCCATTGATATCTTCATCATTCACCATTTTAAAGCAAGGTGCATGCACCTGGGTGTGTTGCCGATTATTTTTTTGGGAGGCCTTCTAGTAATACAAATTAATTATAATGGTCCATCAAGTTTGTCTTAACGGGAGTTCACTGTACATCGTTTTATTGCTACATATATTACGGGACACATTTTTACCACACACAACCAGCCACAACCCTGAATGAAGGTCTGTATACATATTGAGATGTTTCAGGCACAAGATGCTAGGCAAGTTTTTTTTTTATTACTCTGGAGTGCGCTCAAGTCCACTCAGCAGTGGGAATGCATCGTGCCATTTCGCTCCCCTTGCTGGCGTGCTCATCAGGCCGCTTAACAAGCATTGCACATCACTTGTTGGAAGCAAAATTCTGCTTGCATAACTACAGCCAGCAGCATGTATGCGCTTTGTTATCACACAACCCCCTTAGAAACCAGACCACAAGCATGTCCATGACACTTTATTGTTGGCCATACCACCTCACCAAAGCTGCAGCCAGAACACACTGCCATTATGAAAACAGGAAAAGAAAGAAAAACCCACACAATTGAAAAAAAAAATTGCACACAAGCAGGCACTGCTAATGCTAGTAAAGCTGAAGGAACCCAACCCAACCCTAAAAACAGCAAAAGTACCCCATTCGTTTCGTTTGCACCAGAATTGCTTAACAGGGGGCAGATAACATATTTACAAATGTGAAACACAATTGACAATCTAAAGCAAGCCAGAATATGGGCACACCGCGACATCAATACTCACACAATTCTTGCAAACTTCTAAGCCCAATGGCAATACTAAGGGCTGTATTCCAAGTCCCTCCTCCACTCAATTTGCCCCCTCCACTTGGGTGAGGGGAGGATTCCGCAATGCTTATGCATGGGGAAGTCTATTCCAAGGACCTCTACTGGAGGCTCGAGTGGAGGAGGGATTCAGAATATCAGAGCAAAATTGGAACATGAAAGCCTGACATGCTCACATCAGAGTAAATGACCACATGCATTATGAAAACAGCTCTGTGGGGAGTCCAATAGCATCTGCAGTTTCACTTCCACTGGCGTAAATCCATTCAGCAGCATTGCAAGTAATGTCAGTAAACTGGCACACACTGTTTACACAACAGCCTGAACTTAATGCCTTGGCCACTCATTGGCTGGAAGCTGGCAGAGCCTGTACCATCTTACCGCAGGCCTATCACTACCTACATCACACAAACAGCTCTGTAGGAAGTGTAATAGCACGTGCAGCTTTCAGTTCCACTGACGTGGGTCCATCCGGGAGATTTCCCAAGTATATGCAAGTAGGCTGGCGCATTGCTTCCACAGCAGTTGGAAGTCATTTGCCTGGTTACTCATTAGATGAATGTTTGCGGAGCATATGGCGCTTAAAACCCTGCCTATCAGCAAACACAGCTGTGCAGACATTGCATGGATATGGCCTCTCACCCGTGTGAGTACGCATGTGACGCTGAAGGCTCCGGGGCTTGAGCCACAGGTCACACACATCACACCTGTAGGTCCGTTCTGCCGTGTGTGTATCCTCATGCTTCTTCAGAGAGCTGCTGTAGGCAAAAGTTCGGCCACACGTCTTGCAGGTGTACGGCTGCTCACCGGTATGAGTGCGCAAGTGCATAACCATTGTGGCTCGCAACCGAAAACCCTTTCCGCACACCTCGCACTTGTGCGGCTTTTCGCCCGTGTGCAGCAGCACATGTCGTGCAAGCCGACTCGGGTGACGGGTGACGAATGAACACGTTGAGCAAGGATACTCCTTGGCCTTGGACTTTGTGTCAGGCCGTTCGCTGTACGAGTGTTCAGCCTGCCGTTTGCCATACGAGTGTTCAAAGTCCCCCCCACAAGTCTCCTCGTCTGACACTACCTGCACTGGGGAACTCGGCAACTGTTCTCCAAGCTCTGCTGATGGAAAATGTTCTGCTGTAACTGGATCCTCAGCAGCCTTCCCGGAGGAACACGCATGGCTTTCCTGCAGCTGACAGGCTGTTTCCACGTCGATGGCGACACAATCTCCGTCCGTGCTGTCCTCTTGGTTGGGCTCAACCTGAACATAGATGACACCAGAGAGACTAGCGTCGAGAGGCAAACCAGGAGGATCCCAAAGCGTGGATTCCAGGACGACAACCTCTTCTGCCCCTGTTCCAGACTGGTATTGGTCACTGTTTTCAAAGGACAAGGCTGCAAGAAAGCAAAAAAGTAGTCATTAGTAGATGAGTCTAGGCATGTATCGCACAAAATACAACACTGAAGTCAGACAAAGAAATAAAGGATGAGAAGGGCTTCTGTTAGAGCAAACATGCCACCCCATAGTTGCAGCAGCACTGTCAGAACCCACAAGCCCTCCCATTTGGCAGAATTCATGTCATTCTGCTTTTCTAGCAAACTACAAAAAGATCACCTGTTTGACACCTCTCTCATTTGCAAGAATCATTGCTTAGCTGCTTTTCCAGCCAAATTTCAATGATTATCAGCAATTTTACTTCAACTGGATGGTAAACAAAATGAGTAGCAGCTATTCTCCACGAAAACTGAAAGGCCTCAACATAGAATGAACTTAGGATGGAACGAAGTTATCATGATCAAGCTGTCAAAACAGGCCAAGTGGCAGCAAGCATGGGAGAATGCACCATGAACATACGCACTGAAAGATTATCATTTCACCACCTGACAAGAGCTCGATTGGTTTGGCCAGATACATGAACTGTCAATGAACCTGCGGAGCAGCAGTGGCTGTTACATTACGTTCTCATAGTGTGACGACCTCTCTACATAAGCAATTTGGCAGGACGAAAGGTTTTATAGTAAAAAAGTAAACCACACAACCGGGTTTTTTTTTTCTGCCAAAAGCCGCCGTGAGAAAACCAACATAGCACAAAGCAGAAGACCACAACAAGCAATCTCATTCACTTTCCACTTGGTAGCTCCTAGATTCAGTACCAGCAAGCTGAGGTTTTTGCCCATAGGGAGGTGAAGCTAAAGTTTGCCGGGTGAGGGCAGCACTAATTCTATTGCGAAGCGGCGTCCTTTTCATTTTGAGGAAGTGAGGGGAGTTCCCCCCACACCTTGTACGGGCTGGGTTGAGCGGCTTGTGCCGCCGGTGGCCATGGTGGTCGCTTTGTTCGCATTCTGGAGTAGGGGGGAGCGGTGATTTGAGCGGTGGGGGAAGGCGTAAATGGATTGCGAGTGCGAAAGCGTGCACACTGAGCTGCACGTGCGGTCGTCAGATGGGCCGCGCAGGCCGGCCGGCGTCTCCTTGGTTCAGGAGCATGGGGCAAAAGCGCGGACGCTCCTGCAGTCATTTCGCGATATCTAAGGTGGTAAAACTGAAAGCCAAGCAAACCCCCGATATTGCTTTGTGATCAGCTGCCGCAACAGTAACAAGAAGGCAAAAGAGAAAGATCCATCCCTGAAATTTTAGATTCCCTGCATAAGCGCACCAAAAGGAAAAACGGCAAGCACAGACCACTGCAGTTCGAAAGGTGAAATAAGTCAGCCCATTTTTGTTTGCATTGTATACTTTCAGTTTAAATTTCCCATCTTTAAAAAGGCGAACTAGTGTTTTAAAATTATTCTGAGTCCTCAGCTCTATTTTTTTAAAATGCGTGCTGCCAATGATTGTTTTCCGCTATGATAAATGAACTTGGGAATTTCTTAGCTGGTGCCATTTGATATCGTCCATATATGGCAGAAAAAGTTCACATTCTGCATGGGTGAAAAAAAGCTGCGTTCATTTTTGTTATTGTGACTTGTGTTCTCAAGGGAATTCCTGTTTGTTCGTTTTTGTTTTTTCCTAAATTTACAAATACTGGTAATTAAAAGCTATACACCAAATGCTGTGTATTAACAGTAGTTAATAGTTATACACAAGCTGTTCTGTTGTTTCCATGGGCTGTCACTCTAACCCATAGTTGCACTCCAAGCAGGTCAACCTCTGACAAACATTGCAAACAAAAATTCCTTCAAAGACAATCAAAATGTAAATGCATCGTTATCACACACCAATTTAATAAAGTGTGTGCCTCTTAATGTTTTTTATAAGATGCAGTTGATTGTTTCAAGAGTAAGAAATACCATATTAACCATATTCAATCACATTTATCTCACAATTCTGGCAAGCCTCAATGTTCCTACAGTCTATAAAATCTGAATGTCCAAAGTGTGACCAGGCGAAGGAAGTAACAAACAAGAGAAAATATACGCTGTGACAAGCGGAACAGCTGTCGCCTTGCTGATGAAAAGACTGCAGCTGGCGACTTTTGAACACTGCGTTCCCCCCTTGAAATCGCTGGGGCAGTCAGCCAGTGAAGTGGCGTGTAGCAGACAACGCGTCTCTAGCAGACGGCAAGACAAACGCCAACATAAACAAACTCAGTAACTCTGCATTTAAACTGAACTTGCTGGAGACGTGCTGACGCGTGTGGCTTCATAAGTCGAAAGAAAATTTTACCTGGACCTCTTCCTAGCGTAAGAAATGCAACACGCGCCGCGAAAAAAAGCACGTGCAAAAGTGGCGGCAGCCCCCGCAGACTGCAGAGCCCTCCGGCGATCGTTTGGTAGCCTATACTTCATATGAAGCTTAAATTGAAATGAAGCTGACTTAATCATTCCTGAAGTAGTTTTTAAGCTACATGACCTTATTGAAGTAGTTTGATGCAAGAAAGAAAAATTTGGGCAATATTATTAATACACAAGCAATGACTCCCCAAGCGTGTAATTAAACAGAAAACCAACTGATTCACACGAGACAATTGACATTTGCAAAATTCCGGCAGTCAAAAGACACATCCAAGCACAACACATGAGCATTAAACCATCTAAAATCTTTACAGATGACGGGAAAAATCCTGAAGTTCACATGGTATGTATGTCCTCCAGATGGCAAAGACAAATACTGCAATTAACAAAATGCAGAGTGAGTGCTAACTGACAAGATGACAGTGACCTCCAAAGACAATTGCGACTTTATCCAGCCTCTCGGAGACCACCGTTAGTCGGTGTCAATGTCTGAATGAGAAGTGGGATGAGTGTGTGAGCCGGGCAATACCCAAAGCATGCATGGTAGGCCCAGCACCACCATTTGGTGTCACTTCCTTTCATTCTAAAATTCCAACAGAAACAGTTCAAATAGCAAGCAGAAAACAAGCGAATGAGGTGATTACCCTACGTGCAACTTAGGAGTGAAAACTCGGCAAATCTGAAGAGTCCTCTGCAGTTCATTTTGTAAGTTTCTATGAACACTATTCTATACAGCTTAGGCAGAATTCACATGTTTAAATATATACTAAAGCTGCCCAGAACACTTCAGAGGCAATAGCTGTAATTCAACACGCTGCCATGTGGCATGTATCAAACAGGACCAGGTGCCACAGACTTCAGAACTATTCCCCTCGAAAACTAACAATATCTATATTCATTGTTTCAACAACGTTATGCTTGTTCATAATGTATCGATGTTTCCATACATGAGCAATCTACAATTTATAGTGACAAAAGTTTCACCAAGGAACTATACAACACCGCACATGTCACTGATAGTTCAAGTCACTGCTGTCATGAGCAGAAGGGCACATCAGGTGTCGTGGTTCAGTGCATCACTACTTGTGTTCTCTTGCAGGTCCTTGCTGCAATCATCCTTGCGACACCTGCACCAATGCGAAAAGCACTTTGAAAACTCAAAGCCACAGCAATGCCGGAGCTAAAGCACATGCATCATCCACTGGACGCTTTCTTCCCTTGCGAGCACCGGCATTTACAGCAGGAGCAAGAGATGGCCCTGTAACTACTCCAGTGGAACTGTTAGGCCTCGAAGCATCACCACAGTCATCAACAAGAACCTTGCTATCAACTACGAGAAAGGGCACCCACAAACCCACACTTCGCTGGTTCATCAGCTGAATTAAGGTTCAGTGTGTAACAGCATAGGTGGTTATCATAAAAATACGCATCCATAATTCTGTTTGCTAAAACTAGTAATCGTAACCTGCTGCATCTGCCCAGCACCTGTTGCCTAGTTGTGTCGTGAAGATGTGCGAAAATTGCTGCTGGCACGAGATGTAAAGGAACATCTGGGCCACAATACAACGCAACTTTCGCAGACCGCACCACAAGGCTCCCATTATCTACATTAGAAGTTGGCCAGGCCAGTGGTGTCCGCAGGATGTTGTTTTGGGACGATGGGGAGAGCACTAAAATAAAAACGTAAAAACAAAATGAGAGCCCAGAAAGAATTTTAAAATATAAAAGTAATTCATGGCGCAAGCTCTTTACTAAACCTTCTGATTATTTTTTTCAGGGGCATTGTGAACTGGCTGGCCATTGAGTTGGAGCAGATGTTGAATTTCGATGAAGTTCATGGGTGCATTGATTGTGACAGAAAATATTTATCAGTAGTCGTTATTCGACTTAGGCAGAATAAGTGCCCTATTTCTCATCCCCACCCCATAACTCAAAATTTTGCAGGGAGCCGCAGCCCCTTAGGCCCCCTGTTGCATACGCCACTGGGCCAGGCTGCCATTCTAGCCAGCCACCAATTACAAGTTAACCTAACACGCATCAATAGGCTTTTTCTTTTTAAACCTGGCGTATACATGACACCTACATCACCTCAAAAACTGTGCTAAAAACTGAAGAACAAAGCAAGCGCCCAAAAATTTAATAAGTTAAACGCACAAAAAAATCACCAAAGCACTTTAGAAAAGCCTAAAGACCATTTTTTTACATTTCATACAGTAATGTCAAGACAGCTAGGTATTTTTTTGAGTTGGGAATGCGAATGTATGTGTCCAATCAAACTCTGCGGAGTTTCTTTTTAGTACTGCACTGCAATTAATGTCTTCAAGTTATGCTGCATTGTGTTTCCAAGTTTCCACATTAGCATGTTCACTGTAGACCAGAATCGCTTGGATGATATTGCTGAGAGTCCCACAGTCATACAGAGAGTCCTGGCTCTTGATTGTGGTGCTTAAAGCGCCGATGCTACACAGGTGTTGAGGCGCGCCGTAGCGGAGAGCTCCGGGTTAATTTTGACAACCAAGGATCTCTAACATGCACCGAAATCTTGAACACACGGGTGTTTTTGCCTTTTGCCTCCCTCAAAAAGCGGCCGCCATGGCTGGGAATCAAACCCACAATGTGCCTTGGGCTCAGCAGCACAATGCCTTAGCCACTGAGCCACCGCGGCAGGTACAGAGATGACCAAACTTCACTGAATAAACTAAAAAAAAATTAGTATTACCGTACTTACCCGATTCTAACGCGCACCTTTTTTCCGCAAAAGTAGACCGAAAAATCGCATGCGCGTTACAATCGGATACGAAACTGAAACTGCCGAAACAGCTGAAATTTCGTTCCACCCATCACCATCTCAAGATGGCGCCAAAGTTTTTGGCAACAATTTTTTGGATCTAGGCGCCTAGTCTTTTCTATCGGCGTTCACACAAATCGTCAAATTATTCCAGTTGCGCGCTTGGTAACAGCAATGGCAGCAGCGGCAACGAAGGTGCGCAACTTCCACGGCTTACAAGCGGCTCCCACGCGTTCACAACGAGCGGTGGGCTGAAGCGTACGCCTCTAGAGAAGCTCGCGGGATGGGCGTGCGAGGCGTGGGCCACGATCCCTTTGAACATGGTTGAACATTCGTTCAGAAGTGTGGCATCGCCAATGTGCTTGATGGCACCGATGATGAGATGTTGCGGTCAGCAGAAGGCGACAAGGAGCTCTCGGAGAGCGATGAGGAGTGAGATTACTTCGGGAAATAAATCGCCCGTTACTCTCGCATTCGTTTTTCTTGCTCACAATGTTCCTTGCGCGTTGCAATCGGAGGGGCAATTTTTTCTATTTTTTGCCTGGAAAATCGGGTGCACGTTAGAATTGGGTGCGTGTTAGAATCGGGTAATTACGGTACACAGCTCTCATGGTTTGTTATTTGGCCTCAGTACTTCAATACGGCTGTACAAAGTACACCACTACTCATCAATTCCTAGAAACAGCGTAGGTCTCCTGGCTCAACTGCTTCAACTCCTGAATAGGCGGCATTCCCTCTCAACAAACAGGCCCAATGCACATACTAGCAATATCATGGATTTTAGTGAACTACGTCGTGTCACGATTCTGCAAATTCTCCCTCCTTTCCTGCACTGCCAAGGCTAAGTCAATGACACTAGCACAAGATGTATCACCAGTGACTGAACGAGTTAAGCCACAGCTTTCTTTTGTGCACAAAGAGCCCTTCATGCACCTCCATTACAACGCTTTGCCTGTACCTCAGCTCAACATACCAACCAACGTAATGTTAATGGGGCCATGAAGACAATGACAACATACAAGTTTGTTTTACTCAAAATATGCCCCCAGCGCTTGTCCTGCAGCAATGCATTATTCACTGAAAAACTGCACAATTTAAGCCAAAATTTCAATTCTCCTATTGAAGTGTGCGTTTCGTGACGTCAGCGATGACGTATCGAGGTCAGGTATTTGCAACAAATGTTAGGTATGCTGACTAGAGCTGCAGCGGACGACAAAGCATCCTTCGTTGCTTTGTGAACCGTCCATCCTCTGGATGTTGCCACAATACCACACAGGCCCACTGTCTGCACCCGCTCTATTTTTGATCGGATTTGCACCTGGCTTGTTTTTGTAATGGTTGATGGTAACCACCTCAAGAAACACTGGGTGTGATTAACAGGGTGACGTAAGACAATGTGACTTGGGCCAATTGGCCAGTGTCGTGTGAGACAACCCAAAGTGCCGGACTGCTGTATAGCTATAACAAGCATAGCACCCACAGTTGCAACAGCATTACACAGTGGTGCTTCTATGTTTATGTCTGTGTTCGTAACAGTAATTGTTTACCCCACCATTCTTAATGCTATAAAAAGAATATGCATTAAATTTAAGTGCAAAGAGATCATTCTGTAAGGTTGAGCCCTGCGTAACTTGCGTTTGCGATTGGCCTCAGCCAATCACAAACCTGCCCATAATATGTCAGGTTCTAGTGCAGGAAATGAGCTGGTGGGTCGCATGGCCATTCTGTTTCTTCCCAATCTTACAGCTTATTTAAGTGTAGTTTGGTTAAAAGAGGTGTCAGTGTTACTCTAACGAGGCAATCTTTTGAATGAACCAAACTGGCATCTTGTCTTCATGGCCCTTTTCAAGGGATGCAGCACTGAAAATGCAGAGCAGTGATGCTACTTGCTTAAGAGCAGCTTTTGGAGCAGGCAAAAATGCGTTTCGGAGCAGCAAAACTGGCTTTCGGAGCAGGTGTTGATAGAAGCAATTTTAAGACACGTACTGCATCATTATAGACAATAGACACGCTCTTCGACAATCATAAAAAAAATGAAAGAACCCAGAATTATGGCAATTTTGGATATGAATAATGACATCACATGGATATTTTGTCCCTATTTTAGTCAGCCTCCTGAAGAATGTCTGCATTGAACTTCGTGCAGCAGCCTGCACATAAAAAAAAAATGAAGCTCTCATTTCTACAGAATAGCAGATTTACTATAAATAAATTAAAAATTGCTCACTACAACGAACATGCTAAGTAAAATCGAGCGCAATTGAAAGGCTATAATGCGAGTGCTGACCAAGAACATCAGCAGCATCCCAGCTTTGACTGCATAGCAACATCATGCTCTGCCCCGTGTTGGATATGCGTCACTATTTAGCGGTGTCAGCGCTGCCACAGTCAGGGTCTTCACGGGTAGCAGCATTATTGTTTACAAAGGCAACGGGCCGCCATTTCTGGCAACAAGCATGTAGCACCAGGCTGAATCTTGCCCTTTCACGACACTTTTGCCGCAAGCGACCAAAACGCCTCCATTATTGACAAGGTATCCCATTAAAATCCAAATGAAAAATTGCCTGTGACGCTGCTGCACCACCGTATGGTAAATCAGCCACCGAGTCAGGGGAAAACAATCGTTCCGTCATTTGTTTGCACTCTGCTATGCCTAAAGGCGGTCATGAAATGAGATCCCCATCAACCTACACTGGCACACACACAAGAAACACAAAATACAAGTACAATGTACGAATATTTAAGCTTTGAAAACACCATCGACAAGGGTTGTCGACGGGCTTTGCACACAGTTGTGCGCACCAATTCCAGTTCACACTGCAAAACGCATCATCGCCGTTATCGCAACAAGGCCTGTTTGCCTTTGCTTGGTTTGGATTGTCCCGAAAACAGGTGCACCGCGATGCTGCTTTCAATGGGGAACCTCAAGTAGTTTTGTTTCTGAAAGCCGGCATACACCCTCAAGTGCAGGTAGGGCGCAGAATAGCCAAATTTAGAGAAAATGTAGCAGGATGTAGCAGCCAGGGCACTTGGGTGCAGTTTGGCGCAATTGGCATAGTGGTAGCATCACTGTGCAGAGTGAATAGATTTCACTATGAAAGTGAAAGCTTGAGCTTTTGATGTGTAATTGAAAAATCACACTAATATGGCATTCATTTGAGACACTCACTTTCACACATGCTTAAAACTTGGGTGCAAAAAACAAAAACAAAACAGCAACAACAACAAAAAAACATGTTACTCTCTACGGACCGAGTTTGCTTCACCTTCGGATCTCAACTGCTTCAAGACGAAGGAGCCCACTCCTTTGTGTTTTGATGGCACTTGTACAATACCTGTGGGTAGCACCAACCAAAGATAGGTGGATTGCCTGGCCAGCCAAAGGGACACTGGTGGGGCCAGGGAAGGATGGCTTTCCTTGAGGCATTCGGCACTGCCCTCGTCAATCGTAAGGCCTGGAAGCAAAGCTTGCACAGAAAGCAGAGCCATGCACAGGGAGCACACTGATGTGCCGGAAGCAAGCCCTCAAAAGCCTGCACACACACAATGGCTACAGGTACGCCGACGTGGGCTACAGACAATTTCTAATTATCTGACAAGGCACCCAGACCTGCTTTGGAGGTTGTCTGAGCCATTACATAATGCAAATTTCTGAACAAGGGCCCCCACCCTTGTAAGGCGTCCCCCCCCACCTCCAAATCCACTGTTAATTTCAAATTTCCATGCCTGTTCTGAGAACGCCCCCCCCCCCTCACTCATTCTAGCCAGCTTAACAGTGTCGGCACCCCAATATCCACCACACCCACTCAACACTGGCCTAACATGGCAGGCCTATAATCCAATCCATTCCAATCGTGGTTAGCAGCCCGATAGCCGGATCTCTACATGTTATTTCTTGTTTTTCTTTTGGCGGTGTCGGTTTTTTTTTTTTTTCGGCAACATGTGCTCGATTTTGTGGCCGAGGCATGGGCTGCAGTACCAGAGGATACTGTGGTACGGTCCCTCAGGGCTGCGGCATAAACAATGCACTCAGGGGGTGGAATTAGGTGCATGGGTTTGGGAGCACTCCTGGGAGCAGGAAAAATTGCTTTTTGTCGCAGGCTTGGAGCAGCGAGAAAGGCCATTTGGAAGGAGGATGGCACAGCCAGCCCCCTGCCAACTTTGTTTAATCTGTTTACCAACTACTTTAGGCATTCTGCCGTGCACTAGAACCTACTCCGAACCAGGAACGTAGTTCTTGTACTGTATCTAAAAATTTAAATAAGTGGAGTTATCTACTGTCGGCCCCTGCGAGTGCGTTGCACTACTGCCATTAAAAAAAGAATCTCATGCGCAGAGCCGAAGGGGATCAGACAACAGGCCTTGCTTAATGTCCTTCAGATGGTAGTGTTCCCTGCAGCAGTGTTAAGCGATTCTTAAATACATTGGAGCACAAAATAACCCACACAATACACAAGAAAGAAGAGACAGGACGAGCAGTAACTTTCAATTAAATTTATTCACTCGCGTAGCGAGTAAATATAGAAAATCTGGGGCATGTGCCACAGTGGGGAATCACAAGTGTGCTTGTGTGCTGCTCAAACGAAATGCTCTAAAAAAGATTTCTTGGAGTTAAACAGTAACACTGACGTATCACTGATACAGTTAAAGGAGCCATAAAGACAAAATACAAGTTGGGTTTATTAGAAAGACTGCTTAGTCCCGATAACAATGATACCAATATCATCGCAATCGTCGAACAAATAACGGAGATATTGAAGAAAACGTGTGAAGCAGTTGCGACCCCCTAGCCAATTTCCCGCAACTTTTTTACGACACCACGGAACCTTGTTTGTGCGCGATTGGCGGCCGCGTAACTGACCTGTCGCGAAGACACATGACTGGACGTCTGTAATGGGGCCTCTAGTTCCATTTGACCGCATCACTCGAATGCTAACGTGCAGTCAACACACTGAAAATTATGTTTTGTTGTTGGCCCGTGCTACGTCATTCTTGCTCATAACACATCACTCTGGCGCAAAATTTGAAAGTTTTAAATACTTCTTGCTTTTTTTTTCATTAAAAAACATCTTTTGTGGCTGCAATGGAGCTGAGTAAGATACTGAATCCTAGTTCTTTTAAATTAAACGAAGTTGTATTTTCTCTTCATGGCTCCTTTATTAAAGGCCAACTGCACTCAAAATTTCGACCGCGCGAAATCACTCTTCCTGCATAGTATGACTAAAAAGACCGCGATGTACGAAGTATGACGCCTAAAATGTGCGTAATTACGCCGCAAGCGACCACCAAAAATCGACGATTTTGAAAACGAAACTGGGCAAAAAGCGGCCATTACGGGCAGGCGGAAGTGACGTATCAGCCGTTGGTGCGGACCGGCCGACGCGGCCGGCTCGGCCAGCCAGGAGGAAAGTGTGAGCGCGCGTGTGCGCGGGTGTGGGAGGCGCGCGGAAAAGCGAGCGCTTGTCCCGCAAGCACGACACTATTCGTGCGCTCGGACAGCAGCACACCGCGCAGGCATGATGTCACGACGTGGTCACGACGACACTCGAAAAGGAGTGAACCATTCTTTCCTCCATGGAGTGAACCGTACGGTTAACGAAGCCTCTTCGGCGCCATGAATGCCAGGCGTACCGGCGCGAAGTACGAGTTTCCTGGATTCTCCCGCTGCGAGGCAGGCCGATCGGCCTGGACGGCTGGCATGTCACTTCCGCTAAATGGCTGTTTGCGCGACACGCCGGCAGGTGCTTTGTCGTCTGCAAGGGCGTTATTTTGAGTGCTGGAAACTGAATAACCACGCATTGCACAGAGTTACTGGTCGTGTCGCAGTTGTTCTCATGGTACCTACTACACATTTCGAAGACATTTAGCCAGGGTGAAATTTGAGTGCAGTTGGCCTTTAAGCAAAAAGGCGATAAGTGTATCAGTGATACGTCGGTGCCCCTGTTTAAACCCGAAAAATCTTTTTTAGAACATTTTGTTTGAGTAGCACACAAGCACACTTGTGATATTCTATATTTAATCTATATTTACTAGCGCCGCTGGCTAATAAATTCAGTTGAAAGTTACCACTTGTCCTGTCTCTTCTTGTGTATCGTTCTGGTTATTTTGCGCTTAAACATATTTAAGAATAATGAACCAACTAGCCCCCCAACAAGTTTTGTTAAATTCAGTGTAAAGCGAACTCATGGCGGCATTGCGCAAAACAAGGTGAACAGCAGTTTCAGTGTGTGCGAAGCAGAATATAGCTTCGTCTTCACCCGTCAAGGGGTTGCGAGAGTCGACGACCGTACTCCGTAAACTATGTAACGAGAGCGTGCTAGAAGGCATAATTAATGCTGGACTGCCCTCCACATAAACAGACCTAGCCCCACAGTCCCCGAGCGAAAATGAGTAATTACCCCACAAGAAAAAAAGGCAAACTGAATTAAGAACTGAGGGCAAAGCATCAAAGATCCTCTTTGTTCAATACATGCAGCTATGTTCGTCATAAACGGTCGACTAAATTGACGTTCACCTAGAATAAACTACAACCTTTTTCATGTGAATATTATTGTTTTCTATCTGTTCCCGATGTGACCGAAAACCGTTCACTCACTTTTGGCCATTTTTCATTATTTGTAGCGCAGCGGCCGGCCCCAGCAAACAAAACCTTGCAAGTGCGACAAATAAATCCAAAGTGAAAGTGGAGAAGGTGTGTAGTGCCTGCGGCCTCACAGCTAAGCAAAAGCCAACTTCCATAGCTGCTCATAGCATCGATGAAACCAAAGACACAATGTTCCAGCCAAGTTTTTTGGCACGGGGCATTGCGGCGGCGTAACTCGCAGCTCAATATTCGGGCTTTGCGGCATGGACGGCACTGATAAACAAGTTTGGCGCTCAATGGTGCAGTTGTTTCACCACTGTGCACTGGATAGCTTAGAAGGCGACCTGCATGGTGACCTGGCAGAAGTTGGAGCCAGGGCACCAGGAGACTGGGGTGGAGTTCAAGCAGAATTCTGCTAACTTTTTTTTGGAAGTGGCTCAAAGAAGTCTTTTTGTGGATTTAAGAGCGATGACTAACATTCGCCGGCAGAATGTTAGGCGCATGAGCATCCTGCACTTTTGTTTTCCTGTCGGGGGATCGTTGTTGCTGCCATCTTGAATTTTGGTGCCGTTCCAGGATAGCACCCCTTCCACACTTTGCCGGTGATCTTGACTTGCCCGCAGGGGGGGGGGGGGGGGGGGGGGCTTGCTTGGAACTTTAGGGTACAGTCTAGTCCACTTATAACAATATCCAAGTGCTAAGGAAATCCCATCATTATAACCGATAATTGTTATAAGCGAGTTGCGAAATAAAAAGACGGAACAGAGCTCAAAACACCTTGTTCGCACGCCAGCAAGGTTGTACTACTACTAATTTGCGGAAAAGAAGCCACAGTCTGTCACCTTTGTTTGCCGCATGTGAAGCTAGCGCAAATATTTTCAAGAGCATCTATAGGTGCTTTACCTAGCTGAGGTAAATGTCCTTGGTGGAAACAAAGTCCCCGAGGGACTGTGCCACCCATTCGGCCTCCTACGAAGCAACTACCTGAGTAGGCTGCGTGTCGCGAAATTCATGTCCCTCCTTGACGGGTTTTCTTGCCGCTCGCCATTTTCGGGCCGAGAGGAGCCGTACCGCGTAGCGGAGAATGTTCTCGCCGCCATTGTCGCACCCGGGTCGGCTGGCCATGTGTTTCGGGGAGAGAGTTGGGCGAGAGTGCCGCGGCCTGCAGAAGGCTGCACCCCGGGAATCCTTGGAAGACGCGCGGCCCGGTGGACTGTGTGTGCGGTGCAGTGCGGGGTTTCCAGGGAGAATGGGCTGAGAACTGGTGGTGGCCGGACGTACGGCCGGGACGCGGCGTCGGCCTTGGGGGCTGTGCTGGGGAGGCCGAGCGGCGATGGCGGTGAACTTCGGGCCCCTGAAGATTTCTCAAGGAGGCGACAGTGCGCGGCCGGAGTTCACCCAAATTGCGTCGCTGATCAGCGGCGCCCCACCACAGACGACCGACAGCCTCCGTCACCCCGGCGAGACCATCGGCCGGACCACAGCTAAGACGTTCTCCCCTTCTCCACCTTTCCTCGGACTCTTCCTATTCATCTTCTGTGTTGTATTTCCCTAAGCGGACTGCACGGGCTTATCCGCCTCCTTCAGTGCACCACGCGGTATGTGTTTCTAGCGGGCCTATTGTTAGTAGTTGGGGGAAGGCTCCAACCCCGCCTATTGTATACTCTACTGTCCCCTTCATTTACTGTCGTCTTCTCC
This sequence comes from Haemaphysalis longicornis, assembly GCF_048455015.1. Taxonomy (NCBI): domain Eukaryota; kingdom Metazoa; phylum Arthropoda; class Arachnida; order Ixodida; family Ixodidae; genus Haemaphysalis; species Haemaphysalis longicornis. Next base: position 46,401,644 of record NW_027526204.1, read on the forward strand.
TCGGGCTCGTAACGGCGTGTACCTTTTCTTTCATTGTGATTAATGTAATTCGTGTCGGTGTCTTGGCAGCTCTGACCCCAACGGGGTGTCAACTGCAGTGTGTATTAACTCGTCAACCCTCCTGTCTGTCTGTTTCGAATTTCCTGTGAATGTGAAGTAAATGCCCGTTGTTTTGAAACGGTTTTCCCGTGCCCCGTCTCGTGCCTCACGCCAGCAGCCAATCAGGCGTGGACCTATCGCCGGTTAGCAGGTCCAAACCACATTCTCGAATTCGCACGTAAGGGGGAGTTGTTTGTCGCTCCTCCCGTCCGAGCCATCGGCCACTAAATTATTACCTCGCTCAATTCAGTGACACTGCGCAACCGCGTCATTCGAGTCATCACTGTTGCACTTTTGGTGCACAATATAACCGGATTCAATCGTTATATCCGATATCGTGGCACTGGAGCAGTGTAATAAGCGGTTTATTTTGCCATAGAAAGAGTACAAAAGTTGACGGTGCCATAGCTGTTCATCGTTATATCCGATATATTGTTATAAACGGTATTGTTATAAGTGGACTCGACTGTAGTTGTTTTTCCAGAGGAAAGTACATTTAAAAGTGCTACCTTTCATCACTGGTTTCCTGACATTAGCCATGACCACACAATCATCAAATGGTGGGGCGGAATAAAGATTGCACACATGTCCAACTTTTGCGCCCCAGTGTAAACAAGAAACCCTAAATGGTAGAAATCATAATTTCATGCACCAATAATAATACTGCCTAAAGCCACAACTGTAAACCAGCGATATGATTGTTGTTCTTTTTTTTTTTTTCGAGCACCATGGACAGCAAACTACGGCTGTACATTTTCACATCAAGAAGAAGTGCATACAGTATTCACACTACATGATGCAGCCTTCTACAATAAGAGTTGGGCAAATGCCTTCTGGTGTCCATTTTATAAGCAACACAAATTAACTTGCACAAATTGTGACATTCCACGTCCTTTCGCATGAAACCGCCTGCTGCATCGATGGCTGCCCTTGGCTTCTGTGATTTCTCATAGTTCATTACAAGGCTGGTGGCCCCATGTGGCCCACCTCATTTGTAAACAGTGCGCGTCAACATGCTGGCATATACCAGTTAGGTTCTTGCCTCCGGATTTCCTTTGACATGCAAACCAAGCCTCTACTGGTCCAATCCACTCAACATTTCCTCCTATGAATTTTCCACCAGCCAAGTTTGTGTAAAGAATTCCTGTTCCTGCCGTAAGCATACGCGTTTCCAAGCGGACGTCCGCGTGCGCTTACCGCGAGTCCGATCTAGCATATCCGTCGCAGAAAACAAAGTTTCACAACAACCAATTAAATCAAGCGTTAATTCTTTAGCGGCCGTGGCAGTTCGGTCGATCATATTTTTGCGAAAAACAACGCGTAGACGAGGATGACAGTTCGCCCTCGTCTACGCGCCGTTTTTCGCAAAAATATGCAGAACGAACTACCCCTGCAAACTTCAAACGAACTTCAAATAATGCGCATTAACACGTTGTCACTGTCCGTTCTCTCTCAAAGTATTCTCATCGTCAACTTGCTGCCTCCTAACCGCTACGCTGTCGACGCAGAAGCCGATCCCAGACTTCGCACTACACTTGTATCCGTTCCTGCCAAAGCACGGAAGTTATTGCACAGTTCGCACTGATACACAACCTGATACTTTGAAAGCGAGAGCGGAAAACGCCTCAGGAAAACACATTTTAGAATGTGCAAGCAACCGGATCAACGCAGGAATGGCTCGCAACGCGACCCGCCAATTTTACTTGAACGATCAGTGCAGGTGCAATTTTGAATGGCAGGAAACGAAGCGAGGCGGATACGGCCCCCGCAGTTCTGATGACGTGTTTCTTGTGCCAGAGTTCCGAAAGAACTAGTTAGACCCAAATTACACGTGGAACCACGCACGTTCGCAAATATGCGATAGAATCAGCCATCAGAGCTACTTGAGCGCACGTGCGACTTGGCCAGCGTCCGTTGATCCCACCTGTACCGTCGCGCGGGGGGAGACGGTTGCGCAGCTGTTCCGGCGGTCCATTTGAACGAGGTGAACGTAGGAGAGCTTGACAATCCTTTGCACGACACGTTTCTGGAGCACAACTGAATCACTATGACACCAGTGTCAAAAGAAATACTTTTCAAAGAGAGCCGCGATTCAACCTTCCCAACGAAGGTACTTCCAAGGAAGTCGCAATAACCATGAAACGGAAGTGGCGGAAGTAGGGCAATAGTGGCGCTGGCTGAGAGACGGAGAAATTATTAACAATGCCTGTTAAAAAAAATGACTTGAATACTAAAAAAAATCTGTTTGTAATGGTTAAAAAAAACTAAATTAAAACTAAGTTCTTGAATTAGGCCTTTACGTTTTGTTTTGGTCTTGTTTTGCTTCTTTCTGGCACTAAAATTTAAAGCAGTCGTTGCACGTAATCTTACTTTTTAAAAAAGTAATAATTACAACAACAAAAAATAACAATTAAAAACGTGTTTATTATTTTTATTTTTGTTTTGCTGGTACGCCGTGCCAAAACAAGCCGAATCTGATGCCATAGTCAGTCGTTTGAAAATGGCCGCCGTCCCGAATGACAGCGTCGCTTCTGACAGCATGGAAAATGCCGAAACTTGCAAAAGTAACGGCGACAGTGCGCCTAAGCTATCCCCCGGCGAGTATGCCAAGGTCTGCCGTCTCGAAGCCACCGTGGTTACGGGACTTGAGCATATTGCTCGCGACGAGTGCATCGACAAACTCGGCGCCCGGCCGGAGACCGCTCGTGGCCGCATTTTCTTCGAGCTCCCAGTCGACCGCGTGGCCGAGGTGGGTTGGTTTCACCGGCCGGCACTGCCGAAAAAGATGTTTGCGTTTAATTTCGAAGCTCAGATGAAAGTCGGCTCACTTATTGTGCTCTTGATGTAAATTAAAACACATTACTTACCAATATGGGCGCTGCGCGTGGAGACGCATGCATGGCTACTTGAGCGCTCTTCGATACAACGTGCGTTTCTTTGCTTGCATGAGCTGTTTCAGCGATATAACTGCTGATTTTGCGAGTGAGTGACAAATAAGCGCGTTGCGTTTTTACAGATTAGACTGCAGCCTCAATTTCGCTTGGAAGCTAACGTGCCATTCGAACGCACGGAGTAGTCACGCAGTCAAGAACGCCGCAAAATTCTTTTAGTATACAAAGCTTATTGGAGCCCAGAGTCTGTGCCACGCAGTAAACTGGAAGACAGGCGCAGACAAACAGACGTTGGTGAAGCAGGCAACGAAGTTACGTGCACTGTCGAACATCGGCAACTCGAATAGGCGTTCGGTCTGCGCGAGTTTATCTCGGGGTACTCTCCTTTGCAGAGCGATCCAGTTAGGTCCATACATGTCGACCAAACAAGAAGGTAGTGTCTATTATCCCGGCAACCGTGAGAATTACCGTCAGAAACTTCTCACGGCAGTCGCCTCCCATTGGCTGAGCCCGCTACGCGGAGATTCTTTGGGATAGATATTCCCTAAAAAGCCGTGTATGCAGCTGCCCGTGTGGCGCTGTGGTATAGTGCTCGGTTTTATACGAGAGGGCTCAGGTTTGAGTCCGACATTGCAATGTCTTTTTTTAATTTCACAATTTTTCGGTCATCGTGATTTTGTCAACACTTTTTTTACTCCGGTTTTTACTATATCAAAGAGATCGATGCACAGGACTTCTAGAATGGGTTGAATTACGTTTAATATAGGTTGTGTTCTGTGTCACTGGGCTGGGTTAGATTATGTTTGTTGCAGTTAGGCTGGATTTGGGTAGGTCATGACGCATTTGGTTAGGTAATGCTAGGTTTGTTGAGGTTATGTTATGCTAGGTTACATTGGGACGTAATATTATTCAGTGCTGCTGAGCCTGAGGTTGCGGGTTCTATTCCCGGCCGCGGCGGCCGCTTTTCTGATGAAGGCGAAAAGCAAAAACGCCCGTGTGTACGAGATTTCGGTGCAACGTTAAAGATCCCCAGGTGGTCAAAATGAATCCAAAGCCCTCCACTATGGTGCGCCTCATCGCCTTTGTTGCGTCGGTGTGTTAAACCCTACAATCAATCAATCAATCAATATTATTCAGTTAGACCAGCCAGCTTTTATGGAAACTGCCGTGAGAATTTCCTGTTGGTAATTTTCACGGCTGCTGTGAGATTAGACGCAGCCAAACAAGAAAATTTATGTGAGCGGCGAACGTGTTGTACACTTTGCCTACCAAACGAGATAGCTTGTGGCAACAGACGCTACCAATGTGTCTGGCTTCTATTGTTGAGGAGCCCACCAGTGCTTTTTTTTTTTTTTTCTATTCATTCTCTTTGATGATTGTCGTGCTGGTGGGTAAATTCTGCGTAGACACTGGGGCATGCGAAATTGAGTTTCCTGAAACGGTGCTATTGTCTATTTTGACGCAGTTCTGTGTCCATATAGAACTGCATGGTTATCATATTGTCTCCCGCTTTTGTGGGAGCGTTCTCAACTTCGGGTGGTTCCCCGCAACGAGTTTTGTTGGTGATGGGTAATGGCAGGCGAAACTGTGGTGGTCTGGTTCTCTTAATTAGGAAGGCAGAAAATGCAAACCCTGAAACTGGATGGCCGGAGCTCTATTTCTTACAGACCAAAATTCAGGAAGCTCACACTGATGCGCAAAACTAGAAGTTAGTGAAGCTGTATGCAACCGTCACGACGGTTTTAAGTCAATGATTGCAGCTGATTCGCTACTTCACTGCAGCTTGTGGCACGAGGCGAACGCTGGAGTTTTTTTGGGGGGCCAACATTGGCCAGCCTCCCTAAGTGGGTAGGCTTAGCTTGACAATCGTGTTTGGTGCACGCGGGCACGAGCGCTTGGTATTTTGATCTGCGGACACCATACACAAACGATTTGCTTAACAGATCCGCTGTTAAAAAAACGGCTGAGGTACTATGTCCGTGTTCTGAGACGCATGTTCAGCAATGATGAAGGAGGCTGCTGTTCTGGGGCATTCCTTGTATTACAGGGGCATCTTCACGACGTTGATCCCTTTCAACCTACCATCTGCCATTTTACACGAAAACGTACCATTGCTTTATGGAACCCCTTCTTGTATCTAAATACCATTTTCTTGTCTTTCAGAAATGCTTCCCTGATCTGTTTCACCCGTGTTTAGCAGTAATGGTTGAGAAAAGCCATGTAGTTTTTTCGTATGCACATATACAGCTTTGTTCAGGTAGCACCCATTCAAAGTGAGGGTTAGTCAAACTTTTTTTTGGTGCTGGCATTCTTAGTGTCATTTGGTAAACCTTGTTGGCTGCCAGCCACTGATGATGATACCCGTCTCTCTCTCTTGGGGGGCAGGCGTGGCGTCTGCAGGGGGTGGACAACCTGTACGTGGTGCTGTCGACCTTCGAGGGCCTGGACGTGCCCCCGGCCAAGGAGGAGATGGAGGCCACGCTGCCGCCCCTGGTGGAGCGCACCCACTGGGAGACCGGCCTGGAGGTGTGGCGCCGCATGCGGCCGGACGCCGGCTTCTCCCTGGCCGACTTCTTCCGCAAGTGCGCCCCGCAGCAGAAGGGGAAGGACGGCGCTGGAGAGAAGGGGGAGGAGGGGAAGCAGGTACGTGTGTCCGGGGATACTCTGCTCCAAGATAGTGGGATGCGGAATGTTAATTGATCGTATTGAAATGCTGTGGCCTGCTCCTAAACCGACCTTAAAGATAACAAACCACCCTTATTTACTGAAACAATGCGCAGGATTGAGCGGAGAGGACATTTTACATTAAAAAAAAAAACTCGGGGCTTTATGTTGGCGCTGCTGTGGCTCGAACTTAGGCTGTTTGTACAGGTACCCGCAATTCTGCCCAAAGGCGACTGAGGTTGAACGGCTGGGCGTTCTCTTAGCACTTGCTCAAAAGAATGGAAGGAGGATTCCGAGCGAATCAGTAGAGGACACTGGGTGCGTGCAGGAAGTGGGGCGCTTTTGCCCACAGGGAAACGGAATTATCCCTTTCTCTTACACAAAGAAAAAGCACAAGGGCACTTGTGTAAAATCGCTGCAGTTAGGGTGCATTCCAATTTGCGTATTCGTGTTTATTTTCCTTCAGTTATTTCACTGTAGCCGTTTGTTTGAGATGCTATGGGTCCCAGCTGAAACCTCACAGAAACATTTAAATAAGCAGTTAATTTCGTCGGCATTAGCTAATCACGCAAGTTGAATGTGTTGCACCGAAAGTGGCTTAGCACAGGCAAGTAGCTCCCACCTTTTCTGCTGTTTTTTTCTGTACCGTAATTACCCGATTCTAACGCACACATTTTTTCCGGAAAAATAGGTCGAAAAATCGTATGCGCGTTAGAATCGGATTTGAAACTGAAACTGCCGAAACAACGGAAATTCCGTCCCGCCCATCGCCATCTCAAGGTGGCGCCAAAGCTTTTAGCAATGATTTTTCGGATGCGAGAAGCACAGGCACCCAGGCTTTTCTATCGGCGTTCACACAAATCGTCAAATCGTTCCACTTGCGCACTTGATAACAGCAATGGCAGCAGCGGCTCTCACACGTTCAAAACTAGTGGTTCGGCTGAAGCGTGCGCCTCTGGAGAAGTTCGCAGGATGGGCTTGCGAGGCGTGTGACACGATCCCAATGATCATAGTTGAACGTTCGTTTGAAGTGTGGCATCGCGAACGCGCTTGACGGCGCCAAGGACGAGATGTTGTGGTCAGCGGAGAGCGACGAGGAGTGAGATGAGTGAGATTACTTCGAGCAATAAATCGCCCGTTTCTCCCGCATTTGTTTTTCTTGCTGAAAAAGTTCCGCGCGCGTTACAATCAGAAGTGCAAGTTTTTTCGGTTTTTTTGCCAGGAAAATCGGGTGCGCGTTACAATCGGGTAATTACGGTATGTAACTTCTTTCATAACTTCTTTCTGAAAAAGTGTTCATGTCACACTAAATCCACGTGAGAGAAAATATGAGACAGCTATTTGGGCCAGGTGAGGTGAAGGTGCCCACCTCAATTGCTCAACGGGACGCCGCGCGTGATATTCAAAATGGCGCTTGCCGCTTAGGAGGCTTCGCTGGCAGCCACCTCGATGGTGTCTGGGAGGCCGGTGTATGTACGCAGGTATGCCCGCCGCTCGAGCATCTAAAATAATTTGTCGTTCCGTCGGTGAGAGATGATAAAAGTCCACGCCAGCTTCCATGGCCAGAGTTGTTGGTCTTGGCCATGGCTTGGGAGATGTAAAAGCTCCTGTTGCCAGCGCGAGAGCACCTATACCACATTGGTGCCTCGTTCCTCCTTTGTGATGCAATGGCTACGTCATGAAAAAATGAAAGGGAAATGGGAGAGTGAAATGCGAGCTTTATTTGCTCATTTCTCAGCAAATAGCACATAATTGCTCGTTGAACAAAAGCCGAGGATGCTACGAAACATGTGATCTTTCAGTTAAAACAAAATTTCACCTAGCCGTTAGTGTCCATGAGCCTCACAGCACAAAACCGGACCAGGGACAACAAGAAGAGGGACTACAAAGAATAAACTTCTTGTTGTCCCTTGTCTGTTTTTGCTGTGAAGCTCGCGGATTACCAACTAGCCGGTGCCCTCACGCCTTTAGTGTCCTTTTAACTGGTTGCCCTACAAGGTGATGTTCCCCTCGTGTCTTATTCTTAGTGGATATTAACTTGTTTGTACCAGTACCTGGTATGTACCAGTACCGAAACCGAAACTGGGGGAGCATTCCCGACTGATCCTTTCTCACTCCCCTTTTCAAAGACGCAAGAGGGAGGAGGAGGTGGGGAGGAGGAAGGGGGAAGCGGTGACGCCAAGAAGGAGGAGCGGCGGGCAGAGGGCCCCAAGTTCCGGGTGACGTGCCACCGGTCAGGCGAGGGCCACAAGTTCACCTCGATGGAGGCGGCTGCCACGTTCGGTGGGGCGGTGAACGACCACTTTGGCTGGGGCGTGGACATGCGCCACTTCGACCTGGAGGTGGTGCTGCACGTGGACCCCGGCTGCGTGTACGTGGCCCTCTCCCTGACCACCACCAGCCTGCACCACCGGCACCTGGAGCACTTTGGACCCACCAGCCTGCGCTGCACCATCGCCTACAACATGCTCCGGTGAGGCTGAGGAGGGGGCGGTGTGCCTCAGGGACCTGTACTCGCACCCACTCTGTTTAGTGCAGGGCAGAACAGAAATGGAAATACAATGTAGACCGCTTATAACGTATGTCGCAGGAGCCGCAAAAATCTGCACTATAAGCAGTACTGCGCTATAAACAAAACATGCGCGAATCCAACCACATTGCAACCTATCTTTCAATCATTCGGTGTTTATCATCATTCAAACTCACAGAACTTAAAAAACATTTCATTTATTATTTTTTTTTTTCACATCAGCCGTTGCTGCAGAGTCTTACACATTGCAAGCGCAGTCTTACAAACGGCGAGCACGGCTTTAACTTCCGTTGTGTTTGTGTTTTGAAGGACCATGGCTGCGTTTTTTTTTCTTCCATGAACAAATGCCGCTGGACAATGTGATAAGAACACCAGGCGGATTTTTTTTTTTACCCCACCTTGTGTTCATGATGTCGAAAGCGGCTGCTTGTCAGCGGAACGTACATCGGCTTTGTGCAGCTCACTATCTGCAGGTATTTGGAAAGGGAGAGGGCGGGGGCTTATCTACACAATGCTCTGAAGCGTGAACCGCATCGAGCGATTTCTTCTCGCGAAAACGTGCAGTGAACGCCGCCGGCGCGGATACAACTGGCATGGTGTGTGCGGCGCGGTAAGAGGCGGCAACATGCCGTCGGCACTGGCCGCGAAGTGGTGCCGCAGCTCTAGTGACCGCTCCTAGCCGCTCGCTGAAATGCTGCATGAGGCACAAGCGAAGATGCTCATGCAAGAAAAGAGCTGATAATCTGGGCGAAAAATGGAATATAAAATGCCATCCGCGTTGCTTGTGAAAGTGCCCACCAAAAAATACCGCGGTGCTAAGCCTAAACATCTCTGGTGCAGCCAGCCAGCTGCTCAGAACGCTTTGAATCTCCTGCCATTAGGTTCACGTCCCCATTGGTGCAAGTCATCAGGTGCCTCTCACTGCCACGCGCAAAATCCGCAGCGAGTGCGGAATCGTCGACACGAGCGGGAAAAAAACACACGTGCAATGCCGATGTGCACAAACCGTATGCAAAAACGGGCCATGCGGTTTTCACTTAATAGAAACAACTTTCCACGCGTGAATGGGGAGGGGGGGTCGCTATCTTCCGAGGTGCGTCAAGCAAGGACCGTCGTGGTTATCACGTACGGGCAAACTAAAGGGTGCCTATTTTTTTCTTGTGTGTCGAGGTTAGAGAGCAAGTGGTGTGCGCTGCGCCAGGTGGCCGATTTTATCCTTCCTTTTTTTTTTTTATTGCTACCCCAAAACAATAGCCCAGCTGCGCTAGTCGATCAGCGGACCAGCCGAAAAACCGCACTTAAGGGGGGACGTGGCTTTCAAAATCAACTTTATTTCTGAGTGGATTTTGATGAAAATTGGCACAGCAACTGGAAATGCTTCTGTGATAGCATCACAAAAATTTCAAGATAATATTTTGATAACTTTTTTATTTATTAAATTTTCTTTCTGTTCCGCTTGTACCGAGCTTGAGCGACTTATAAAACACGATAGAAAACTTGTTCGAAGTGCTTTGCATTCCCAAATGAATGGGCGAGGTCGTGACAGTTTCAGAATTTTTTTTTTACAAAACAATATTTTTTAGTTTTCATTTTTTTAGAGGTTAATGTGCAACAGGCATGTCGACTGTGAACGACTATTTGAATAAAAAAGTCACAAAAAACAAATCTGGAAAACCAAAAGTGTCACGACCTGAACTGTTCATCAAGGAATGTAATGCAAGAAACGGAATCAAAATAGACCCAGTGGTCACGAAGAAATCCCTGGTACAAGCGACATAGGTGGCATAAAAAACTGTTTTGAGAAAACGGCTTCCGAAGTTGCAACATAGGTTTCACTTATCAAAAGTCGCCACGGTTGCAGCCTTTCATGTCCTTTTGAACATGGGGCTTCTGGAAGGCCTTGCCTTGAAATTGGAGTGCCTTTTACAGCCTTTCTCTTTCCAGAAAACATCATTTTCAGCTCCTCCTTGAAGAGTACATACCCCCTTTGCAAACCAAACGGAGGGGAAGATGGGTTTCAATGGGCTTTCAATGCAAAGTAGGTTAGCTGGTTGGCTGTATCGCACTGGACAACCTCATTTTGCAGTGTTGTCACCATGGCAACAAGTTAAGCATTTTTTTTACTTAAATTGAACATTTTTGGCTTTTTTTATGTTTTATCTTGCCTGGCACAGCAACTTAGTACTCATACGTGCAGGTGTTCATTGCCAAAAGTTTGCATACCACAAGGATGAAAATGAGCTACTTTGAAGCTTGGTAGAGTATTCTGCATAACTCCCAATTTCAATGCAAGAGCATATTTTTTTACTACTTTTGACATTCAAGGCATCCAATATTTCTCGCAGCACAGCCAGTATGCCCTAAGCAATGGTATCAATAATTTCCCTAAAAAAATCACTGTAAAATGCTGCCACAGTAACGTACATTTTTAACGCAGAGAGCATATTTTTATTCTTATATTACTAACTCAAACCTGTTTGCATGAAAATTACAAGTGCACGGGAAACGTAGCGCAGAAAGGCGATACGGCTCGCGCGCATCGCAGCGCACGCTTACCGCGACATATCGAACTTTGATTATACCTAATATGGCTGGTCAGGTCGCTTTTAAGATTAAATCTAACGTCGAAGGCGTTAATTACAACTACCGGCGTTCAATCGTAACCGGTTGCCCAGTCATGTGATGCTCCAATGCGCGTCGGCTATGCCGTGCGCGCCGCAGCGTTTGACGCGTCGACCGTTTCTTTCTCAAGGCTAGCGAGCCCACAGTCAAAACACAGCAATAACTAAGCGTGTAAACATCGCCAATCCGACTAAAAGTTCACTTCACGAACCGCTATCGCAAGCGCGCACACCGCGTCACCCTCCAAGGTCTGGCGACGGTAGAGTCACGCGCACCACGAAGCGTTCGATGACCTCCGCCTTTCGAGCCACACAACTTCCCGTAATCTGGCTCGTTATCTCTCGCATTCCCATCGCCATAACGTGCGTGTTGAATACCACAGATTGAACAGAAACTCGGCCGAGCGAAGCGGCGAAAATGAACTCAATCCGCTCGCTACGCAGCTCAGGCGGCCGCCATCTTGCGTTGCGCCCGCGACATCCAATCAGGAGGGCCGTTGTTCTGCGCGAACCAATAGCACTTCAGCATCTATTTCTAGCTTCGTTTGTGCGTCGTTTCTTTTCTGCCGTTTGTGCGTTTGTGAATGAACGAAGATACAAGAGACGAGCGGAACCGGAAAGACGATCGCTCGGCCGATCTAACCATATCAAAATGGCCGCGCCCGGTGGCACCGTGGCGGAGATAGAGCGCTCCGAAAATTGCCGTTTTTTCGCCCTTTTGCGCTGATAGTTTGTCACCGCGCCTGACAAAAGTATTTTTTTATGCCACTTTGCGACGCTTTTCAGCGTAAAAACTTTGCAGACGCACAGAATAGGAAACATAGAAGCCGAATATGTGGGTTTCAAAAAAACGATGTTTTGGTCATTTTTCCGAAGTTGAAAGCCGCGTCCCCCCTTAAACGGTATTGTGCTTCGGGCAACCGCATTTTAAGTGGTATGCTTATGCATTTAGTTCTATGGGAGGCAAACCGGTAGTCACAAAAACCCGCGTTATATCCGGTCCCGCAGTGTAAGTGATTACGTTATAAATGGTCTACACTGTATCTCAAGTGCAGACTGGGTGGCCACCTTTCCGCAATTGCAGACTCTGAACTTGCTCGGACTCCAGAGTCTGTGCATAGAATAAAAATGTGCATTCCAAAAGAGTGCATCATCAGTACACTGTAAGAGCAAGAACAGGGCCTTTATTATTTTTTATTGCGAAAATGCATGGTTGCCTAATTCCCTGGTCCTCCCCTCTTCTTTTTTTTTCTCACTGCTTTTTTTTTTTCTTGCTGGTCCACGGGCCGCATCACTCCTGTGCTTGATAAGAAACATGGAAAATAATAAATGTGAAACATCAAGACAAGATTGCAACGCAGGGAAACAAAAATTTCACCCGCATTAGTTTTCATGAGCAAGTACACCTTCCTCAACATGCTGCGAAATCAGGAAGTATTTCCAATAAAAACAGCCCAGACAACATCAGAAAACCCTCAGCAATCAGGAGGTATATTCGACTTGTCCCTCCAGGTAATAAAGTAGCTGCGTATAAACATGCTAGAGGCTGCTATCACCACTATGTTGTTACTGCAAGCGTTACACGCAAGTAACAACTCTTGGCTTTTCACGCGGGCCCCCATATTGAGAATAAACTTGTTTTAGGCTTATAAACTTTACACAAGTTGCATTCCTTGTCAGCTAAAATACGGTGGAACCCCAATAATACTATAAATGCCAGATAAATGCCAACCCTGATGAATGCCAGCCTAGTAGACGTTCTCACGCGACGGGTCTGCTGAGAACTTAATTAAATGGCTATATTTAGCGTGTTCTTGTGCAATTCGCAAACCTTTAGCTAAAATGCCTACTTTTTTTTTTTCTAAAGAAAAGAACCGCCTATTTTGTGCCCACCTCCTCTCCACGGCTTCTGTGCTGGCCCGCCAGCCTTGTGCTGTGCGCCCTGCAACTCCCATGTTGTCCGGCACTAGCTCAGGCCACAAGGCCTGTGCCTCCCGCGTGCGAGATTATCTCCACGCGGCCGAGCAAACTGAGAGGGCGAAAGGCCGGAATGTGAACTGCCAAGTCCAAGCAAAACGAACGATTGCACGAGCTGGGGATGGAAAGAAAGGACCGGAGCGAAAACACAGCTTTGACAGACATAAGCAGAGAGAGGGGAACAGAGCGTCGTGAAAGAAAGAAACTTGAATCGATCAAGCGAGGAAAGCGGGTGTTTGATTGCATCGTATGTGCTTTTCATATTTGTCAGCTTGATGGGAGCTTCGAATTCGCGGTCCGCCAGCCACATGACTTCAACTTCTCACTGTTGTCGTGTCGGAGTTCTGCCGCCACGCGGGATTGTCGAAATTTAACTCCCGCCCACTAGCACCCGCATGCTTGCTGACGTCTCTTCAGCAAGTGTCTGCCCCGTCTGCAGACGTTTGCACATCAAGCTGTGCCAAACAGGGGTTAAGAAATAAAGGTGAGGACAAGGCGGCATAAAAGGTGGGAGGAAACGCCTGTTTTGTCTCCACCAGGGTCCGTCTTATGACGTGGACCGCGTGCACCCAAGCGTCGTATTGTTGGCGTTTTTGATGCATTGTTTATATGGGAAGTTTGCCTGGACCATGGGGATCCGTTGTAAGGAGTGGGTTGTCCAGAGGACGTACCATCGGTGTTCCACAGTACTAGGTTTGTACAGCCACGATCAAAAGTTTACGGACCAGGAAAATGGCAATTTTAGGCTATTTCTCTTCCGGTAGCAGCCCAACAAACTGCCGTGTGCATGTGAGATGTGGTATAGTTACTGAAGTAATGAAAAATGCGGCACATAGTACCACGGGATGCCACGCGGCAGAGAAATAACCCAAAATTGCTGCTTTCGTGGTGTGTGAAATTTTGATCGTGGGTGGGCGAGGCTTTCACGTGTTAAGCTTTTTGCACAGCTTCGGTGTCGTGCGGCAGAGCCAAGTGCTGTGGCTCTATTATTCAGTTTCAAATATTCAAAACTTTAGAAAAGATTTCGAATGATGAAGCTGTGGTGTGAATTAGAAAGCAAGCGGTGTTCACAAAGCATTCGAAGTTTCAAGTATTTGCACATTTCTAGTTTTCAGGCAAGTTCATCTAGCTGAAAGGGCGTAGAACTGTGCGGTGTGACCTCTGACCCGCATATTTGTGCAGGCTCTGCGACCTCCAGCCCGGGGACGTTGTGTGTGACCCCATGGTGGGTGGCGGATCCATCCCGCTCGAGGTGGGTTCACCTTTTGGACCGTTTGCCTGGCGCAGGTTTGGTTGTAGTCTGTACCACAAAAGCTGCACTGCACTTCATGCACAGCTTTCTGTGTCTGACAGCTGCTAAAACTATCCTGCATGAATAGTTTCGAAAAATGATTCATGAGCTCTCCATGGTAGCCTACACTTAAAAAAAAACAAAAAAACAAGTTGGCATGTATTGATTGAGTACGGTGCCGAGAATCTAAATACACCATTCTTTCAACTAGCAGTTGTTTAATCAGACAGAAAATAAAAACAGGAGACAACGCCCCATACGCTTTTGGGTATCATGGTTTGTGATGTCACAAAAGTGGTGAATAACGAGATATCATTTGAGAAGCATCTGTACATGTTTTCCTGAAATAAACAGTTCCGAAGTGGTTGGGCGCGTGAAATAAGCGTAAATCGAAGCTTTCCGTGAGCTCATCGTGTCTAATAAAAAAACCCAGGCTACAGCATTTATACGCTCCGAGGCAGACTGTTTCTCTCAACAACCAATCGTCCATCATCTTTCAGTTTCATTTTGGAGAAGCATGTGCAGCTATTCTAGCCACTGTAGCATTGGTGCACAACTAGCAAAGTCACTAACCTACGACTGTGAGCGCCGAGCTTCTGCAAGCAATTTTTCCGGCAGGAAGCAGATAAAGTCCCTTGATTCACATCTGGAAAAGGAACAAGATGCACTGCAGGTGGTTAAGCGAGCTGCCCGAGCTTCTAATCTCCCATTCTCCTCGCACGGCGTTGGAGGAGTAGGAGGGGAAGTAACACTTTATTTAAAATGTTGCTACCCGTAAAGTGCGTGTGGTTCGAAGATAATCACCTGTGAAATGAACTAGCTGACCAATCCACCCGTTCGCCTCGAGCCGGTGTTAATAATTTGTAAAGCGTGCATCGCCCTACGGACAACTACGACTACTGACACGGCTGTCGTGAAGACTCAAGAGGGTTTATTTCACGCTAGGTTCGTGCTGCGCGAGAGAAGATAATATGAAGTGGCTGTGATTGCCCGAAGCGATGTTGTAAGGGTGCCAGTTTGAGTGGGACCAGCTGGGAGCCCAGGATGCCGTGGTTGATGTTCGAAACGGCGCTTGTTGCTTCAAAAGCGGCTTTGCTGCAGCCCTGCATGCTCGCAGCCGCTTGATGGTGTCTGGGACGCCAGAGTACGCGGGCACACCTGCCAGTCGAGCATCTAAGCGCGTTTCTCGTTCCGTTGGTAAAAAATCCGAATTGCAAGCCAGCATCCTTGGCCAAAGAGACGTTGCTGCAGTAGACCTGTGCGCCACCGCAACGCGCCGGCACCGCAAGCTGTTTTGCTTGCACACACTGTGCCGCTGTCCTCGTCCCAAAATGAGCACACAGTGGGGATTCGCTCCTATTTTGTGATGCGATGGTTACGTCGCGAAAAAATGAAAGGGAAGCGAGTGAGAGGAAGGGCAGCTTTATTTTCTTATTTCTCGGCAAATAACGCAGCGTTGCTCGTCAAACAAAAGCCGAGAGGGCTACGAAATGTATAATCTTTCAGTTAAAACAAAATTAAATTCAGCCTTTAGTGTCCCTTGAAAGGGGCTCTAAATAGGCCGCGATTTCAAACACGCTATCGCTAGATTGTGTTCTTTCCTTGTTTACATGTCAATTCTCGTTGCCGTTCAAGGAAAGGGGCTCTAAATAGGCCATGATTTGAAGTGCACTATCGCTAGATTGTGTTCTTTCCTTGTTTACATGTCAATTCTCGTTGCCGTTCAAGGGAGCATTCAAGTAGCGTATCGCGTGTGACGTAGCCTCTGTGATGCAGCTGGTGCTGAAGAGTAAAGCACCGCTATCAGCGGGTTCCATCAAATGCTGCAGCCAATAAGCGTTTGTGGCTTGGAAAAGTCGCCAATGGTTTAGGCGGTTCAGGCAGCGTCTATGCGAGCAGCACTCAGGCACGGCATGTCTTTATAGGGATGTTATGTCCATTGCCACCGTCTGTCACACAGGCTTAACTGAGTTTGTAGATATAACACTTCATTTGCTAGGTATGAATAATGCTGAATAGCACGGAGTGTCTTCGGGAGGCGCAAAACACTATGCACGATCGCGGAAAGCATCTGCGTGCAATGTTGGGTAGGGAGCACGCTCAAACGGGCGCACATTGCAGCAGCTAAAACTTGTCGCCGCCTGCCAGAGCAGCACCATTGCTATAAAATGGGTTTATAACTGCGTGAAAGAGGGTTGATAGTATGGTGAAAGATTGCGCTGGTGATCGTCGTCGCCGCGGCTTCGTAAAGCGGGGACTGTGTAACTGCGGCGATGCTAAGCCTGTTCTGCAGACCTCGGAGGGACCTGTTCGCCGCGACAGCACCGCATTCAGAAAGGCAAGCAGGCCGCTAGCCGTGGGTAGAAATCTTCAGTTACTGTCGTGAACGAGCATGTTGTGTTTGAGGCTTCCCTATCTGGCCTTCAAACGCTCGTTTCCCCTATTCTAGAACTTAGGTGCCAACGCTAGCATGGCCGACGGGATTTATTTTTCCACGTCAGGCGCTGCTGCATGGCCTTACCAACTGCGAGCACAGCTTTAATGCTATCTTATGTGTGCCATGAGCAAGGGCAGTTCACATAAAAACTGAACACGTGCCCCCCATTTTTTTTTTTTTTATGCATATAAGTTAGAGGAAAGCGGGAGAATTTGCTGCAAGAGATGGCTGATTCCGTTTTTTTTTTTTTTTCATTTTTGCGACTCTAAAATGATGCTTTAGCTGCACCTGTCAATCAACAGGCCTGTAAGAAAATCGCACTACAAACGGTATTGTGCTTCGGGCAACCACATTTCGAGCAGTATGCATGTGCATCGAGTTCTATAGGCAGCAAACCAGTGGTGACACAACCGCTTGTTATATCCGTCCCCACACGATAATCTGTTGCGATGTAAGTGGTCGACACTGTATAACGAACGCTTGGTTATGGCAAACAAGCGCAGCACGCAGCCTGATTGCCACAGTATGCGCTAGGCAACGATGTGATGTTTCAGAAAGAATAATGATTCTGGCTGGTCAGTTATTGGACGCGGTTCGGTTGATGCGCAGTAGTTGGCGCGCATCTACCAGTTGATGTGCAGTGCAGCTGATGCATACTTGCCAGGTTTCCCGAATTATCCGGGAGACTCCCGAATTTTCATGGTTTTGTACGATTGTACGACCGAAACAAAAATCTCCCGGAAACGCACCCGTCTTTGGCCAAATCTTTTTCCCAGTCTGGCCACAATGCGCCGGAGGTATACCTGACAATCCAACCAGACACCACTTGGCACCGTTATCAGTGAAGCGCTTAAAAAGCGTAGTTGGCCATGCGCAGACGGTGAACCTGTTCATCCCATTGTTAGTTTACTGTTTATAGAAACGCAGCGCCGCCGCCGCTTTTATTTACGCACGAGCACGGCCGTTCTGGACTCGACTCGGCCCCTTGGGTGGCGCTAGGGTCCGATTATTTTCATCTCGGTTTTTCTCCACTTCCGTTTGTCTCATGTTGCTGCAGGCAACCGCAGCACTGGCAGCACTAGGCTTTCTCCACCCTTATCCGGGAGCTTTGTGTGCTTTCTGGCGAGTCCGGCCACCGGTGCGGTGCATGGCTTAGCCATGGCGTTGAGCGAAGAGTGTAAAAAATATCTGCAAGTATTGTTGAAACAGTATTACATCAGAGTTTGGGTGAATTTTGGCGTCACGCAAAGGGGAGCATTATGCCTTCTGCACTGTGTGCAATTGTGATATTAGCATCTCACACGGCGGTAGAACCGATGTCGCCACGCGCGTTGCATCGAAGAAGCACGCCAGCAACCTTCAGAGGAAAGAGAAACAACATCGTCTCCAACAATTTTTCGGTAGAGAAGACAGCGACAACGACGTCATACGTGCAGAATGCCTGTTCACCGATTTCTTACTGGAGCACAACATCCCGCTGAGTGCATCTGAGCACGCCGGACCGTTGCTGCGCAAAATGTTTCCGAAGTCGGACGTTGCGAAGCGCTACGCATGTTCTAGGACTAAGACCACGGCAATCGTCGGTGAGATGGCACGCGACGCACAAGAGAGCACGGTGAGCGCCCTGAAAAAGGGAGTGTTTTCAGTTGCCATTGACGGCGGTAACGACAGCCAGGCACAGCTGTACCCGATTGTCGTTACGTATTTCGCTAAAGAAGCGGACTTGGTCGAAAGCAAACTGCTTGCGTTGAGCACCTTGGAGGGCCATTCTACAGGGCGCAACATCGGCGCATTGATTATAGATACCCTCACTCCAATGAACATACCGGTGTCTAACTGCATAGCTTTTGGTTCTGACAACGCCAGTGTAATGCTGGGAAGAAAAAATGGCGTGGCGGCAGTGCTGACGGAGGCCAATGAAAATGTAATCATAATTGGTTGTCCATGCCATTTGATAAACATTGCGGCTGAAAAAGCAGCGTCCTGTCTCCCGGCTAAGGTGGACGAAGTCCTCGTGGATATTTTTTTTTTATTTGGAAAAGAGTGCGAAGAGAAAAGTTGCCCTGAAACAGCTCCACGAAATGCACAACGTTGAGTTCCGAAAAATCCTGAAGCACGCGCCCACCTGGTGGCTGTCGCTGGGGAAATGCCTGCAAAGGCTACTAAATCAGTGGGCACCTCTGTTGAATTTTTTCCTTCATGAGGTGAAGAAAGAAGGCACAAGTCCACAATTTCTGTCGTTTTACCAAATTCCAAAGACGACGGTGGAGTCAGTGCCAACTGCACAGTCAGAGCCCATTCTGTGCAACCAGAAGAGAAAAAGGACCACAGAAACTACACCAACGACATCGAAAAAGGCCAAGAGCACTGGTGCAGCAAACAAGACTGAAGGGTTACCATGTGTAACACGTTAGGAACGGCTGTTCATGTTCTTGAGCTCTGATCTCAACAAAGCATGCTGCCTTTTTCTGAAGACAGCTATCCCTGCTTTTGAGGCATTGAACTGCCACCTGCAAGCTCAAGCTCCTCAAATACACGTGCTGTGATTGCTGCTGTTTGGGCTTCTTGAAGAGCTCCTGTCAGGGTTCGCGAGGCCAGGCATGCTAAAGGAGCACAAGGACGTACTTGAGATTTGTTACAAGAGCCGCAGTGCAGTGAGGGATGATGAAGACATTGTGATCGGTCAAGAAGCTAGACACATTGTAGATAGACTCTTGCCAAGTGAGCAACAACCGTTTTTTGAGGCAGTTTGAAGATATATGGTCACTGCTTGTGACTATATTTGCCTCAAATTTCCATTGGCTCACGATGCACTCAGTAACGCACGTGTAGCGGACCTGAAATCCATCGAAACCATGTCATTTCGGAACATCGTCTTTTTTGTGGAGCGCTTTCCAGCTTTATTGCCGGTGGAGCAGCAAGAGTCTAAAGACGAAGCTCTCTACATTCTGGAGATGGAATTTGTGAAGCTGCAGGCGTTTAAAATTCCTCTAAATGTGCTTCAAGAGGAGCGAGCTGATGTCCAGTGGAACACCATTTCCCACATCAATGGTGCAGACGGACTCCTGAAGTTTGGCCGTATCTCAGCAGTAATGCTTGGAATCCTGTCGATACCACACAGCAATGCTGAATGCGAAAGGCAGTTCAGTGTAGTAAAGAAAAATCGCTCGCTGTTCTGAGCATCCATGTCTGACACAACCCTTAGCAACGTTCTTTTGGCGAAGTGTCACAGGGGTGAACACTGTTATGCCCGACAGTATTCCGAGGACTTCCTGAAAAAGGCGGCGTCAGCCACGTCGAAGATTTAGCAGGTCTCCAGTGTTGTAGCTTGTTGTTAGTTTAGACGAAGCAACAAAACAGTTCAGTTCCTGCTGTTTTGTATTGCGCTTGGCAGTACTATTTCCAGGACTTTCTGAAAAGGGCAGCGAGAGCCACGCCGAACATTTCAGTGGTGCAGCTTCTTGGCGAATGAACACGGGCCTTGCGCGAAAAAGAAACCACACACAGGACGGACGGGACGAGCGCTGTGTGTGGTGTCTTTTTCGCGCAAGGCCCGTGTTCATTTGCCAAGATGCACCAACTCGCCCAACAACAAGTCCTTCTAAGCTTCTTGGCAGTTTGGAGGAAGAAACAGTTCATTTCCTGCTATGTTGTAAGTAAATTAAAAAATGTGTGTAAAGTTACCCTTTTTGTTGTTGCTACTACCCCCCCCCCCCCCCCCCCCCCCGGTCAGATCTTCCTAATGCCATCCCGGCAAACCTGGCAGGTATGCTGATGTACCTTAGACCTCTTCAATGTGATACAATATGCCTGACAAAGTATGGCGCATGGCCCGTTCCAGTGATTTCTCCTCTTGTAGGCTTTTTGACCCCTTTCTGGCCCTTGTTTTGTGGTTGCAGGGCTGCGTGAATTGGCCCCAGGTGGTGTTTGTGTGCGGGGACAACCACCCGCTAGCCGTGCAGCGCGCACACGACAACCGCACTGCCCTAAACGACAAGCGGGCCCACGGAAGGAGCGGCGGCGGCGGGTAAGCATCTGTATCCACAACCTAGCTGTCGTCACGTGACTGTGATCGTCGGTGTATCTATTCAGCTCAGATGGATGCTTTTTTGGCGTGCAGCGACTTCATTAAGGGGGTCATGGAGACCAAATATGTGTTTGGTTCTTTAAAAACGCTCTCCTGATCACGAAGAAGGCACCAATTTTGCCGGAAACTGCAAACAAATAGTAGAGATGTTCGGGGAAACGGATGGATGAAGCATTGCCAACTCACCCGCCAGCTTCCAGCAATTTCTAGGGGTGCGCGAATATTGAAATTTTCGAAAAAGTGTCTTCGAATATCGAATCGAATATCGAATATTGTGTAGCTTTAAAAAAGACACAAAACAAGAGGTTACGATAGTTTTTATTACACCTTTACAAGAACTCTTTCAAGCTGCACTCAACAGGTTGTATTGCACTCTTCACAGATTTTCAAGCTGCACTCAACAGGTCGTGGTACACTCTTCACAGATTATCATGCAGAAAAATTAACTGTTCCACGTGCTCAGAAAGAAGGCGCTCCCTATGTGGTGTGGCAACATTTCCACCAGTGGAAAAGGCTCTTTCACTGGGAACTGAGGTGGCAGGGATGGCCAAGTACTTCTGGGCGAGTGTGCTCATGTACGGATACTTCAAGTGGCCTATGGACCGCCACCATTCACAAGGATCATTTCCCCTATCCAAAAGAGGTTGTTCCGCATATTCCATTATTTCTCTCTCAGGGGCGGACTCCGTCTGTGTCTTCTCCTTGTTCATCACAAGGTGGTCAAAAGCGTTCCATACACTGGATGCCACCAGAGGACGCGAAGTTGTTGCTGGCACGGCAGTGTCCGTACCGTGTTCCATGTCAGCTGACTGGAGCTGCCTTGACACAAGATCTTTCAGCCAAATCATCTGGTCAGATGCTTGATGAACAGTGGCCTTAAAGCGTGGGTCAAGAAACATGGCCAGGCTGGCCACTTCATCAAACTCGTAGCTTGCAAAGCGAGTCTTGATGCTTTTTGCAAGGTTGCTAGCAAATTCTGTATTGCCTCTGCAGCCTTTCAGACAATGTAGCATACCAAAAATAATTGGAATTTGGCATGAAAGTGAGGGGTACTTTTCCACACTTGAGATGACAGTGGCATCAAATAAAGGCTTCAGTGCCTCCACATACTCTGCCACGTCTCTCCACTCCGAAGAATTAAAGCCATCCATGTGTGTGTCTGAAGTGGCAAGCTCGAGAGTTATGGCCTCTTTCAGTTCGAGGAGCCTGGAGAACATCAGGTATTCGCTGTTCCACCTTGTCTCGACATCCTGCACAATATGGAGTACATTCTTATTTAGCTGCCTCTGCACGTCGTGCAGCCTTTTTTTGCGCAACAGGGCTATGCTTATAGTGCCCCACAATCCCCCTCGCCTTCTTGCAAAGCTTGTTGATCGCCGGAGTTGTTGACTTAGCATCACTGATTGCCAGTTGCAGAGTGTGCGTGAAACAAGCTCGCTGTCGCCATGGCAGGGTCCTGGCAGCCGCTCGGATATTGCGGCCGTTGTCCGTTACCACGTACTTGACGCAGTCGGTCGGTATATCCCATTCAGCGCATAGCTGCTCCAACGAAGCAGCAATGTTCAAAGCCGTGTGGCTTTCAGGCATATGTCGCGTGTTCAACGTAAACCACTTCATTTCATACCTCACAGTCAGAAAATGACACGTGAGGCTTATGAAGCTCTCGTTGGCACGCGACGTCCAGATATCGCTTGTAAAAGCGAGGGTTGTTGTGCCGTCTTCAAATGCTTTTCGCAGCTCGGCCCTCACTTTAGCCCTCGTGTCGTCATACAGGCGCGGGATCAGCACGCGCGACAATGTCGTTCGAGATGGCAGATGGTAGCCCGGTACAGCTTCACTCATAAGGGCTTTAAAGCCACGTTCTTCAACAAAGCTGTACAGTTGAAGGTCCAAAGCGACCATCTCTGCAACTTTCTGGTTGAGCGCGCTCTCCCGCTTCTGAGACACGGGCTGCTTTCCTTGAATCACAGCAAGTAGAGTTGGTTGACTCTTCGAAGGCATGTTTGCGGCGTCTTTTTTGTATGTTGCCAGTAATGACGGATGCTGCTTTAAGTGATTTTGGAGTGTGGTCGTTGTCCCCGTCGGCGTCTGAAGTACACGTTCACACGAGTTGCACCGCGCTGTCGACGACGAGAGTTTTGTGTAGTGCTGCCAAATGGTACTGCGTCCGGCTTTCTTGTCCCGCTTGCAAGGTGGCTCATCATCCGAGGTCGACGACATTCTCGGTTTTCGTTTGCTTCGCTCGTAGCGTCGGAATCGTACGAAAAGAGATCGTCGCACAATTAATTATAAAAACAAGTTGGCGACCATCTTGTCGATGTCGATGGCGATGCTATCACGCTATGTTCTGAGGGTCTGCTCGCAGCGATTTTTCTCTATATTTAAAAGTATTCCAGGTAACAGTCAAGATAAGTTTATTTTATTAGGTATCTTTACAGAACGCGAAATTTCGGTATATCGCTGTACAAGAGTCGCAGAAATAAACACTGCTGCAAAACAGTAAAAACTGTTGAGCGCGAGTCTGTCGCGGAGCAGACGGCGCAGCCAGGCGCAGCTGCGCTGGCAGCGCGGCAACAGCGGCAGCACGATGGGGCTGTGCTTCTTACTTTGGCGGGCAGTAAGACAGGATACAGGCTTCGCAGAGCCTGTCATATCAGCGCGTGGCACCCGTGCGTCTTGCAGATAACCGACCCAGCCACGGAAAAGATATTCCCTCACGGTCGCATCATTTTTTTTTGTTTCTGTCCTAGTGCGTACATGCGCCTCGGCGTTGCTGTAATGTGTAATGTCTTGCCTGCAGTGTGGGTATTCGTCTGGGGTGAAAAAATACACATCGGTGTTTCATCCTTTTTCCTTGATAATTAACGCAAATATTCCGTGTCTTGTTCGAATATTCGACAATCTTACCAAATATTCGGCCTGGTCCGAATATTCGAGAATTTTCGAATGTAGATTTTTCGAATCGAATAACTTTCGAATAAGAAAAATATTCGATTCGTATTCGAAATTTCGAATATTCGCACACCCCTAGCAATTTCTCTATGACATCGGAGGATCAAGTTTGGGTAATTGGCAGCTATTAATCTGAGCCACCAGCAAGAAACCTGACTGAGCGAGTGTAGTGGGCCTCTAGCTTCATTTGATTCCATCACTTCAATGCTGATTCGTATTTAATGCACTGGTAACTATGCTTTTAGGGCTGGCTTTTGTCACTCCTGCCTGTGTCAATGTAGCCTGTGTCAATGTTCGATATTTCTTGCGTTTCTTGGCCAGAAAAATGTTCTGGCGTGGAGCTCAGTTTTCGTTACCTAAGGATTGCTCTTTCAAATTCAGTAAAGTTGTATCTTGTGTTCATGGCCCTTTTAAAATACTGCGTTGTAGTAGCAGGGAAGACAAGGCCCTGACTGACCACACAACTACCACAGGGTTCGCACAGGTCCTTGAAAACCTTGAAAACCCTTGAATTTAGAAGTGTCAATTTCAAGGCCTGGAAAGTCCTGGAATTTTTAAATGGTCCTTGAATACCCTTGATTTTCCCTGAGAGAATCAATGGCCCTGTCTTTTCACAAGAATTTAAAGTGTTTGTCGTGGATTTTAGGTGTTAACAAATCTAAAGAAACATTGTTACAATCAAGTTTCAGTGCATTGCGTGAAATTACAAGTTTGGTGGATTTTCATTATTACAAGGCAACATTGGGAGCAGGCACTTGTCAATCTAATCTATGTCTCGGTACAATCCATTCAAAGCCAGCTTCTGTTCTGTGTCTTGCATCTTCCATGTAGTCTGTAGATGCTTGCTCATTGCATGTTTGCTGTGCCTCATTCGATCCATCTGCGTTTGTGTTACGTGCAAATGGTGGACGTGTACATTGTTCATCCTGCCTTGCAGCAACACTTGCTCGATTTAATTTCAGCTAATACTCTTGCTGACAAAGCAGGAGATGCAGGCAACATTAGCCAAGTTTTGAAATCAAACAGCCTCAGCAAACACAAAGGAAAAAGAAAAACCCCTAAATACCAGCCATAAAATAAAAAAATAAAGCTGGGGGGGCATTTACGAACCCGTTAGCCCCTATTTAAATGTGCACTGATGTGCTTAGGCATTGTGCAATAAAAAACTTTTGCATTGTGTTGGAGAAGTTATAATCCTAGATAAAACATTAGATGGCGACCTTGAAAATGTGTTTTCTGGTCCTTGAAAGTCCTTGAAAACCCTTGAATTTTTGCTTTTAAAGCCTGTACGAACCCTGCACCAGCACATTGTCTACTCATGAGTAGCAGAAACAGGGAACTAGGCCAATTGACTTGAATCACATAGTGGCTACACGGCCTTGGCCTAGGCCGGCTGAGTTTGTTAATCTCACTCGTCAGAGAAAAAATGTATCCAATGCTGCATTCACAAGGCTTTTATTATTGCCATGAAACAACAGAAGACACACTGTGAAGCTTGGGTACGAGTCTTTATTATTTTTCGGCAAATCACTTGTCCTCCCAAAGCCACATACTTTTGCATCCGTCCTTGTGGAACTACTGGTCATTCTACATGTTCAAGCAGAGCTCCACTTCAGCAAGCACTTCCTCCTGACTCCAGCGTTGTTCGCGCTATACCGTTTGGTAAGGCATACTAAAAAAACACCGAGACACTCGTTTACGCCTCGCGCTGGAACACTTTGTAACGCGTAGTAAAGGAACACACCCGGACACTCATTTTTCAACACCTCGCACTAAAATGCTTCGTGCTTCAAAGACGGGTGACTTATACGACTCCAAATTTGTGGCACCAGTGACAAAAGCTATGCCGATTCCCCTTTTACGAAGGACCCAACCCACATCTAACTTACACGCCAGATTCAGCAGTGTTTCAGATGTGACAGGGAACAATCACAGGAGTGTAAACTTTACCATGTGCGGAGTTGCAAACTAAGCGACATACCGTATTTACTCGCGTAATGATCGCACTTTTTTTTTTTTTCAAAAAAAAATTGATGCAAATTTAGGGCTGCATTCATTACACAGGGTAAATTTTTCACGAAAAATTTTTGAGCAAAGAAAAGACAAGCAAGTTGCGGATCAAAATTTTTACGATAGTCTCATGAACATTATAAAAATAATAAATAAAAACAATAAAACTCCGCACACCACCATATTGCGTCACTTTGCAAAGTGATGCAAAATGCAGTGTTTTCATCAATTACGGAACACACCAAAACGAGTTTGCTGCGAGGTGACAACAGGACGACCAATAAATGGCTGCTGCTGTCACAGTGCATGACATTTTGCAAGACAGACGTGGGGCTGACGCAGCAAGCTGAACGCATTTTTTTTCTTTGTCTTGTGAGTACATTATGTGCATTTAGTGAGAGTTCTCTTCCTCATCAATATTGAACGCATGCTTGCCGATATCGCTAACATCCGCAAGTCTGCAGCAGTAACCTAGCCATGTCTGCTTTGAAAGGGAAAGAAACAGAGGTAAGCACGATCGCCATCAGCTAGACTTGGCACACATACGACATACTGCTGCAGCAAGTTCATCGTGCGTTCATTGCAGGGGGAAATTTGGAAAATCGAAATTTGACGCAAAAACTTCAGGCGTGCGAACATTATGCGACCAAATGCAGTACTTATATCTGGGCTGAGACTCTCCAGTCCCCATTATTGATTGGAGCTATTGTTTCTGACGGTGTGTGCTCACTTGAGAGACAGCTATTGAAGGCACGTGTGCCCCACTTTGACACTGTCAGATGTGGTGGCACACATGTTGACAGGTGGTATGCCATTGTGTGCTTACTGTGTGCAACGCATTTGCCGCCCTCCCATCCACCATTACAGTTGAACCCCGCTACAACGAACTCCGCTTCAGCGAAATTTCCATTCAACGAAGCATTTCCAATTCCCCATCAGTTAGCCATAAAAGTCAATGCAACGAAGTCCTCGCCTCAACGAAATTTTCGCTCATTTGGGCTCGGTTTGAACATTTGTGAGCATAACACCACATATCTGTAACTTTTTATGCATTCAGGACGCTTAGTTTCACCGAAAACTTGCGCCGCGCACCCACACTGCCACCCAAAACAAAAACAAACTCATAGATGCAGGCCATTGTTTGCTGGTGATAACAATGTGGCTGGCTGTCTTTACATGAGGCGCAGGCCCGGTTCGCCAAAAGACGTACAGCCAATCCGTATCCAGTTGAAGTCACGCGAATCATGAAGGAAGAAAAAGTTAGGAGACGGCATGACGTCACGCAGCTAGCCTTCGCAAGCCCACCTCCGTTGACGCCGCTCCCTTCGCCGTTTCCCTTTCTCAAGCCGCCGGAGCCGGCCCAACACGTGACCTCCATGGTCGACTGGGCTGGCGGCGGTAGCTTTTACCCGACCTTCCTGTATTCGTTCGTGCGGTGTCATGTGTGAGTGAAAGCACACTCACCAATGGAAGGACAGTCCTGAACCGATTGTGTCACTGCAGCTAGTGCATCCTAGAACACAACACTTCATGCTGCAGCAAAGCCAAACACAACTCCGCTAACGCAGGCAGAACACACAAAACATGAAAATACTCAACTACGCTTAGCTAAGCATATCTGATGGGTCTCCCGTCATCTGCCTTTGTTCACTCTTGTTCTGGCGACTGACTCTCATATCTAGCATCCAGTCCAAACACAAATCAGTTTTATTACGCAAAAACCACGCCTCCAAGCATGCGCCCCTACAAAAAATGAGGAGAAACTACTCAGCACCTGACCTGCATTCCAGTAAAAAAAAAAATACTCTTCTTCTGTTTATTCCACGACAAGCTTAATTTCTTGGTTCCCGCTGTCCCTTCGCTTAACGACGGTGTTCCGGAAGGACCGTGTACCGAAACGTTCTGTACTTAAAAGACCAAAGCCGTGGGAAAAAAAAAACCAACATATAGCGGGCTTCGCAAAAACGGGCCACAGAGTAGCTTCGAGCAGACGAAATTGAAGAGTGCATGCCAGCCTGTAAGCCCTACCGCACGCTCTCACACGGTGGCACGCGGCAGCGCCACAAGATCATGTGGTGCAGTGACGCCCTGGGCCGGCTTTGATTTTACTTTTCATGTACAGGCTTCACGTTTCCCCGGTGGCGCGGTCTCCTAACTTTTTCTTCCTCCATGGCGCAAATGTGCTCTTTAGTTGGCGCGGTGCCGTCATGTGTGCGTTGGGAGCAGCTGTCCTTGTAGTTTTCCTTCTACAATTCTTCAAAGTCAAAAGCAGAAATAATGTTTTCGTGTTTAGTCTTGAACCCGCGTCATCCTATCTTAGTCGCGAGTGTGCAGTCACGTTAAATGCAAGCGCTCGCGACTTGCCTGCCAAGGTCAGTTGCTGCCGGGCCCAATCAGAGGATAAGGTAACGGCACCGCTCCTGCCACAAGTGGGAGGGGTGCTTCCGACAGCCTAGCAGCTGTCTGCAAGTAATCAGCTCGGTGGATACGCCTTGTTGTACAGCAATAGATTTTGCGCCTGCATTTATTCACCCCTCACTCATCCCCCACGTCCGTAACGCTCTCTTTGCATGCAGGTAAAAAACAGGCAACCATTGGTATGTTTGTTATCCGAATAAACACGACGTTATTGCACGTCACTCCTTTTTCTAACCATTGTATTACGCTGCAAATAATTTGGAAATATACAGGGTTGTTTTTCTTGCCCTTCCGTGGTGTGTTGGGGCAGATTTCGCCAATTTTCGCTTCAACGAAATTTTTCGCTTGTCCCGTCAATTTCGTTGTAAGGAGATTTGACTGTATAAGCTGCCAACATGGGGGTGCTCACCATAAAGGGAGATACTTATTGCTGCTGCATGCTTGCTGTCTGCAGAGCTGCTTCTGTCTTTTTCGGACCCTCAGAAATGGTCAAACCCTCCATTTCCTGTGCTAGCCCAGAAGACAGAACTCTAGCCCTTTTGTTTCCGCAGTGTTGCCCTACACAGTCGCCTGCTTTCTCTCCTGGCCTAAGCTTTGGGGTGTGTTCTTTCTGCCTGTCCTGCGTGGTTCAGTGGGTTCGCAGTGGTTGTGTTTCTTTTTACGGGGCTTATAACTATTGTGTGTTGCAGATGTCCTCTTGGCTGCTTGACCTAATTTGCTCCAAGTTTTCTTCAGCCCAGTTGTGCATAATTTTAACAAGGAGTTAGTTCAAAAGTGCCGTTTCTTCCAGACCATCCTCTCTGCTGATTTGCTAACGTCAGCTATAATAACACTGGAAAGTTCGATAGGCTGAATTTGATGGATTGCTAACAGGGTTACTTTCTGTGTGTGTGAACAAAGGCCTAATTCCAACCAATATAGTGGAATCTCAATGATACGATTCTGGGTGATTGATACTAATTTCAGGATGATATGAATTTCTGGTAAGTCCCGGTGAAATTGCATTGTTTGCAATGGGAAAAATTTCGGCTCTTACAAACGGACCCGCGTGGCCTGGCGGATGATATGAACAATTTGGCGAGGCACCTGACTGCCAAGCAAGCCAGTGACGGCAATGTGCACTCTCTCTCTCCCATTTTTGTTGGTCTTTCTCCAGGAACGGCTGGGTGGTTGTTTTCTGCTAGCGAAAACGCTGTGCGCTCCTCAGGCGCACTGACGACGCCGCGAAACCACCGGCACACTGCGGGGGGCGTGGCCGGCCACGGCAACATGGCGGCAGCTTCGATCACGAAGTGGTGCGGGGCGCTTGAGCGACCACCTCTAACCACTGTTTAAAATGCCACTCAAAGCACACGTGAAGTTACTTGTGCGGTAAATGAGCTAATAATGGGGGTAAAAACGGTACCATAAAACATCATCCGCACCGCTAGTGAAAGCGCCCATGAAATATCTGCTAGTGTGCTAAGCCTAAACATCTCTGGCGGGGCCAGCCGGCTGTCTCGAGTGCTTCGAAACTGCCGCCATGAGGCGCACGCCTTTTCATTGGTGCAAGTTGTCAGGCTCCTCCCACTGCTGTGCGCATCATGCGTCATTTTCTGACCGAGGCACAGGTGGCCGCGGGCGTGGAGTCGCTGACGTGGACGGGAAAAAATCGCTTGGGCAACGCCGACGCGCATAAATCGCGTGCAAAAATGCGCCATGCAGTTCACGCCTTGACGGTTGCAGCATGTAGTGAGCTTGGGCACTGCGAGTGAGGACATGAAAGTCTAGAAAGGACTGCTCAGCGACATCGAAATTAAAAAAAAAAGCAGGAAAAGTCACGCATTTCTTCACGCTAAAGTAAGAAAAGAAATAAGTGAAAACTTTTTTTAGTGCTCAGTTTCTTAGTCTCTGTTAGTTCACACAATTTGCAGATGATATGAATATTTTTCGCGGTCCCGCGAGGTTCGTACAATTGAGATTCTACTGTAGTGGGTGAAAGTCAAAATTTTGAAGGCTGCGACTACGTGAAAACAGATTATAAACCAGTGCAATGCCATTGCGGTGCAGTGTAGGCCATTTTATAACGTAATGCTTATAGTGCGGGACCTGATGTAATGCAGGTTTTTGTGACAACCGGTTTGCCTCCCGTAGAACTCAGTGCATAAGCATACCGCTTAAAAGGTAGTCGCCCACAGCACAATAGCATTTATAGTGTGTTTTTTTGGCAGGTCCGCTGATTGAACAGTTGACTGGGGCAGCTGGGGTGTTGTTTTAGAGTCTCAAAACAGGAAAAAAAAAGAAATTAGAATCAGTCATCCCACACAGTGACACTCTCCCTGCTCTTCCGTAACTTAGACAGAGAAAAGGAAAAAATAGGCGCCCTTCAGATGCACACATGGTAAGTTGTTTCTATTACAATGTTGGCAGATTAGCACCCCCCTTTCTTTTTCCCAACATCTAAAAATACCCAGCTCGGCTGCGAGCGACACGAAGTTTTCGCTACCTGCACGTTGTGCTGACAAGCAGCCACCGTCGGCATCGCCAATGCAAGGCAGGGTGCAAAAAAGGAATCCGGCTTGTATTGTTATTGCGTTGTCTCGCGAGCATAAGTCTGCTCCCCCCTCCCCTCGGCATCCATTCTTCTAGACACTAAAAAACAGAGACATGCTCCCTCACTCTCGGGCTTAGTAAAAGGGTGCAGCGGCGTCTGAATGTGGGGAAAAGTGACAAAATAAACACTGTGCCCTTGTTTTTTTGTGGTTTATATTTCAGTGATGATGAACAAGGAATGACTGAAACATACGTTGCAACGTGGTTGGATTCGCGCGTGTTTTGTTAATAGCGCGGTGCCGTTTATAGTACAGATTTTTGTGGCGCCCGGGACATATGTGATTAGCGGTATACACCATATGTAATTGGTGCAGTGCCCTTGAATTGCATGTGGTGTTAGGTTTTTGGCACCCATTACGGACAAAATGAGGCACTAGATTTGTGCTCAATAGTCAAAAAGCAAATCACACTGGTTTAACTGGCAAAATGCAGCCATAGATAGCGCTTTGGTCAATCTACATCAGTGCCTTCTTGCATATTTTGAGTAGGAAGAACTAATCCGTGCCCATTAGGTAGTCCTGAGCTGACCCTCATCCCTTGGTTCTCTGCCACCCCCGAACAGTTCTGGGGCCCTGTGCATGGACGTTTCCCAGTGGGATGCAGTGCGCCTGCCGCTGAAGTCTGCCTCCGTCGACGTCTTCATCACTGACCTGGTGAGCTCACACCCACACGTCTTCCTCTCGTTTACCTGCCAAAGTTGCCCAGTGGCTAAGGCTCAGCCCAAGAATGCGGGTTCGATGTCAGCCATGGCCGCCGCTGTTCCAATGGAGACTAAAAGTGAAAACGCCCGTGTGTTTGACATTTTAGTGCACATTGAAGATCCCGAGGTGGTGAAAATTAATCCTGAGCCCTCCACTCATAGCCCAGGTGTAGCATTGGCGGGTTAAACCGCGCAGTCAATCAAAACACAGTAATGAGCTCGTGTCCTGCACCTCAAGGACCTAAAAGATACCAGAGATACCATTTGTGGTAGTAAAATAGTGGACAGAACTGATCTGTGGTACTGCTTTTTTGGAATGAAAATGGTCACTTGGCTGAACAAAAAATTTATACAGTGGTACAGGCTCAAATTTGGCCATTAAAACTGCCAAAAATTTAGCACTAAAAGAAGTTTTTGTTTATTTCTTTTCTTACTTATAAGTGAAGAAATCCATGACGTTTTTCTGTTTTTTTTTTTAACCTCCATGTCGCCAAGCGGTCCTTTCTGTACTTTCATCTCCTCGCTCGCGGTGCCCAAGCTCACTACACACCGCAACAGTCAAGGTGTGAACCGCATGGCACGTTCTTGCCCGCGATCCGTGCGGGTCAGCATTACGCGTGCCATTCCGCGCCCGTCGCTGCCTGTGCCTCGGTCAGAAAATGACGCGCGACGCACGGTGGGAGGAGCCTGACAACTTCCGCCAATGGGGAGGTATCAGGCAGTTTCAAAGCGCTCGAGACAGCCGGCTGGCTCCACCAGAAATTTTTAGACTTAGCACCCCTTAGGCTTGGGCGCTTTGACTAGCTGTGCGGATAATGTTTTATAGCACTGTTGTCGCCTACATTATTAGCTCATTTACTGCACAAGCAACTTTGTATGTGCTTTGAGCAGCATTTTAAAGAGTGGTTTGAAGCAGTCGCTTGAGCACCCCGCACCACTTCTCGACTGAAGCCGCCGCCATGTTGCTGCGGCTGGCCGCGCCCTGCCCAGCAAGCTGGCAGTTTCGCGGCGGCGTCAGCGCACCCGAGGAGTGCGCAGCACGTTTTTGTGAGCAGAAAACAATAGCCCAGCTGTTCCTGGAGAAACAGCGACAAAGAGGGAAGAGAGAGCCCGCACGTAGCCGTCGCTTGCTCGTTCGGCAGTTGGGTGCCTCGCCAACTTGTTCGTATCATCCGCTAGGCCGCGCAGGCCCGTTTGTAAGAGCCAAAATTTTTCCCATTGCAAACAATGCAATTTCACTGGGACTTATTAGAAATTCATATCATCCCGTAATTCGTATCACCCAGAATCGTATCATCGAGATTCCACTGTATATATTCGGTTCGTGGTCAATTTTCATGTCGTTTGAGGTAAATTGTTTTGGCTTTTCCTCGCAATTCTGTTATCGAGGGGTTTGAGTGTGCAGTCGAAAACAGATATATCAAACACGGATACGAATTGTCTATATCTAAGTCTGAACATCCCCTGGGCAATTCCACGCAATAGTATAGCACTGTTGTTTTTTACGTGTGTTTCGAACTCCTGATGACGAGCTCATTCAATATATGTAACGCTGCGCGGTGAGTGTTCCTGCAAGTGCACTTCTCCTGACAGTACCAATGCGATGATGATGACTTCTTGCGGGTGCTGCCACGCTTGGTGAGGAGGAGGTGGTGCCATGTAACTTCAATGGCCTTCAACACTTGCTGTTCGCACACTTGCACGGGGGGAGGCCATGTGGCAGCCAGAACGCGAGGAGTAATTGGGTGCAAAAGGCAGTAAAGGAAGAGGTGAAACCGACCAGAAGCGCTTGGTTTATGGCATTCTTTCTGTGTGCGTGAGCAGCTGCCAGTGGTGGTTCACGCAGGGAAACCGATGCAATGTGGTGCGTGTTTTTGTGTGCTGCACGCATGGCCCCGAAAAAAAAAATGTGGAAGAATTTGGATTGAGCGAGGAAAGCGGACATTATTCGGCAGGTACAGGCCAATGAAAAGATGTCACCTGCAGAGGTATTCGCAATTTCTCGTGGCATTTTTAGCACGACACCGCGCATCAAACCTGACGTAAATGCAAAGGCAGCACGGCCATGACCTGGCTGATCGGGAGCGCGTCGTGTGCAAAGTGGCTTTGTTGCGCGGCTCCAGATGATAGGTGTTAGGATACCGAAGACGACGGCGCTGAGTGCCTTGAGAGGGAGTTCAGAGAGCTGTCAGCATTGCCATGCGCCATTCCCAATGACACAATGGCACAAAAGTTTGTAAGTGCTGACGACGATCTGCAGGCTGTGGCGGACATTATTGCTGCCAAAGAAGTGAACCCTACTAGCTGCCCTGACAGTGTTCCTAACTGTCTACTGCAGCAGAGCTTGTTTCAGTGTTCAGATTCGCCACTATTATGGCACAGTGTACAACGCTAGATTTTCTCACGTGGACGGCATTTGTGAACTTGAAGATAGTGTGGTGAACTTTGTGACGCACAAGAAGCAAGCGAATCTCACAAACTTTTTGATGTTAAATAAAGTGACGGTGGTTGTCACTCTGTGGTTCGAATTCTCTGTGCTGTGAGAAACGAATGGGTAAGCTATTGCTTGTCGCAATCTCAGAAAGCTTTCAGTGATGTGCAGAGTTATCAGATAATCCTCAGACAGGCATATTTTATATTTTGGTTTATCGATGTATTGGAACTATAGCAAAAAAGAAACCAGCGGCAAGCACACGCAGGACAAGAGAAGGAGGGACACAAACACAACGCTGGTTTTGTGTCCCTCCTTCTCTTGTCCTGCGTGTGCTTGCCGCTGGTTTCTTTTTTGCTACAGTATGAACCAACAAGCCCAGCATTTCACTCTCTTGAACTATTGGAACTAATTCGCGATCTTCTTGGAGTTTGATATATGTGGTTCGACTGTATATATTAGGGGAAACACTGGCAGCATTGTCTAGGAGAGCCACACTTCAGTGATTGTGCCATCGTGTATCGGGTAGGCCTGTTGCAGTTGTCCTTGGCATGGCTCATGAACAGGCTGAAAGGTTGCCTCTGGCTGCAAATTATTTTCAGAGATTTGTAGTGGGGTTTATTCAGAGAGCCAAGGAACCGAGAGAGTCAAGCACGGAGGCCGAAGAAGCTCGAGCAGCCGAAGAAGCGGGGGAAGCCTGAGCTGAACTCGATCGCACTGGTCATGCTGCGCGCATGATGCATGGGGATTGTCTGTGGGGATTGTCCTGGTTCTGCTTGGATTCCGGCCTGAGCTTGAATCCCGTGACCTGGACCTCTCTTCTTCGTTACAGATTATTTGAAGTTGCTTAATTGTTATCAAAATGGAACTCCGGAAAGATTTATTTGTCAGGGATTACCGTATAATGCGGAATATAGGTTGAGGCGGAATATAGGTCGACCCCCTTACCTTGTAGCCGAAAAATGCAAAAAAAAAGTTAGGTACCAACCATTGTTTTATTGAGACTATAACTTGTTTCGTCTCAGATTACTCATTTAAAACTGTCTGAAGTATCGTCGGACGACTGCTTCTGGCTCGCTGTCGCCCACACAGCAGGCCGTCCTCGGTGCAGTCCAGGGAATTGCTTATGCAGCACTTAACCACTCGCAAGACCACGTCATCGTGAAGCCCTTCAGCTAACGCCGCTAGCAGCACTTCTTTTGGTGATACCGAACTGGCGCAAGGCGGACACGTCATTGGCCTTGGAAAACCCCCAACTTTTCTTTTAAATGCTGCTCTGAACTGGCACAAAGTGCCTAAACTCATTTTGAGCAAGAAGAAAATAGCACGCACACATTCGCCGACAGCGAGAGAAGCAACAAAACAAAGATGGCGGCGCGTCCGATTGATGGTGGTGGCGATGGTGCCTTCGGGGTTTGGATGGGCTCGATGGGCTGCCCGATCGACAGATGACAACTGCCAAATGACTGCAATATAGGTCGAGGGGTGACTTTTCGGCAAATTTTTCTGTAAAAAATCTCGACCTATATTCCGCATTATACGGTAGTTAGAAGCTTCATTCAGGACGAACAAGAAAAACAAATGTTACCCTTTGGCTCTACATTTTAGCTCCAAGAGCAAAAAGAAGCCATGCGGCTAGCCCAGCCAAGTAGGCGAGGAATATTGCTAGGTGCTGTGGTGGCACCCACAACGACATGTGATTGCAGCTACAGATTTGCCTCTAGTATGTATTAGTATGACACTGTATGCCTACAGCATGCCTCTTGGGTCACGCGTTTCTTTATTGATTTTTGTGCCAAGATTTGATATTGTTGTTGCCCCGTGTGCCGTTGGAACGCATGTGTTTTGGCCGACTGACGCAGCGTGTCTCCCCTGTGCTTTGCTGTGCAGCCCTTTGGGAAGCGGATGGGATCCCGGCCGGACAATCGGGTGCTCTACCCGCGCCTCCTGCAGGAACTGGGTCGGGTGGCCCGGCCGCGCACTGGCCGGGCAGTGCTGCTCACCCAGGACAAGAAGAGCCTCTCCGTGGTGAGTCTGTGTTGTCCACTTGCCGTGTGTGGAGCAGGGAGCTGGAACGAAATGAAAACCGGAACCAAAAAGGATGAAAAATAGCAATATTCTTGACTGGAACAGAAGCTTGAAACATAAAATCGTTCGGGACCTGGACTAAAAAAATTTCGTTTCGGTTTACAGTTCGAGTGTAAGCTTGATGTATGTCAGGGTTCATTCCAACTTCCATGCAGCAAGGCAGGAGATTGCCACGAGTTCGCTGCCGTAGAAAATGGCCTTTCGTAACACTGCCACCAGCCTTCCTTCGACAGGCTTGCTGCAGGCTTTCATACACTCTCCGTCTGTTGCCATGTTCTAGCGCTGTCTAGAACACTATGGACAGTATTCGTTGAAAAGTTTAGCGATCAATTTCTTCGCTTGGCAACACTGGAAACGGCCACAGACATGGCCAATCCGCCACGGACACGGCGCAGCCTGGGCCACTGCGACCGCACGCCGAAGAAAAAAAAGACACTGGCGTCCGTCATCTGCTCCGTTCTAATCCGATTCTAAATTGTGGCGCCAACAGAGATGTTATTAATCGCACTCACAGCGAACTCGACGCAATACTTTGCGTTCGGCGAAGAGTTCGTTACGTGAAACACAGTCATGTGTTTCACAGTCGTGCTTAGCACGGACAAGTGCCGCCATCCCGCGGAGCCCAGCGTTACGAGTGACGGCGAACTCACACGGTTGCATGGAAGAAAAGAGGTGTGCCTGATCTGCGGGCCGTGTGCACAACGTCGCCTAGCAACAAATGGTTGGCCACAGATTTGGCGGCGCACACTTGGTTGCCTGCATGCATTCCACGCCATGGAATATCGAGGATACGTTTCTCTCGATGGCCAGTGATTAGCTCTCTGCGTGATCGCCGCCTGCAGTTGGCTGAGAAAGAGACATCAGGGCCATGTTTGCTTCTTATTTGATTTATATAAATATTTTCTGTTTATTTCTTGCCTTATGTATACATAAATAAACACAAAAATTCAGAAACACATCCCAATAATAAATAAGAAAAAGGAAATGCGGTGTTTGGTATGATTACACCAGCAAGCACAGATTGCAGCGAAAGCAGAAGGTTACAGTGGCACTCGATGTAAGCAGCTACAAGGCACGCTGCGCTTCCACTCAACTACTGCCAGAACTCAGTGGAAACTCAATTCTACTATGACCCGTCGTGTACCGCCAGAAACTTTTTTTTTTTTTTTCCATTCCGGAGCTGAATCAGAACAGAACTTTTATTTATGCAATGAAACAAAAACCAGAATGAAAACCGTTTCGTTCTGACACCCTGGTCAGGAGTCCACAAAACCGTCCATTTGTGGGAGATTCTGCAAACACCTGCAGCACTGCACATGACATTACAGCACATAGGTGGGTCCCCTGGAGGGTAGCAAAGCACATCAACTCAATCGTTCACATGTGGGCTATGTGGAATACCCACGCTTCGTGACCCAGAACGCTACATGGCAACTGCAACCCAACTGCCACAAATGCAATAACGGCTTCTGGTCTCCTTTGCTTTAGCTGAGTGTTTTGCCTGCGAGGATGCAAATGACGATCCAGGAGAGAGGAAAGGGGTTTATAGTTTCCCCGCATGGAACTAATGCTATGCAGGACTTGGAAACTGAAGTCAGTAAAAACAGTAAAACGGAAAAGATCAATTCAGTGCAGGTGCAATCACGCTGTATTACCGGAGCTCCACTGTAAATTACACGCAACCTGTATAGACAGGCGTACCTGTATACATATTACACACAACCTGTATACAATGTAGTCAGGAGGAACAAGTTAGGAAAATCGAAAAACATTGGAATCTAAAACGTCGTTAGAGATGTACAGGGCTGAGAAATTGAACATCAGAAAGGAAAATTTCTATGATAATTCCCTGGGCAGTGCTTTGCTTTTTGAGGCTAGAGCAGGTTGCTTGTGAACTAAGAGCTTTGTGGGGAAGTACTCACAAAATGATGGGGTTTGCGTCGTCTGCAGAAAAGAAACAAACTATGCGGCACATAGTGTTACAATGTGAATATCCATCCAAATCTACATGAGGGAAATATTGGGTGTCCAGAAGCCCTAAGATTTATGGGAGAATAGAGGAGGTTAACTTCAAGGCTGTTGAGGTGACGAAAAGAAGACTAGAATGCTGGTGGACGAAAAGCAGAGAGGG
Source organism: Haemaphysalis longicornis (assembly GCF_048455015.1). Lineage (NCBI taxonomy): Eukaryota > Metazoa > Arthropoda > Arachnida > Ixodida > Ixodidae > Haemaphysalis > Haemaphysalis longicornis. Next base: position 46,439,563 of record NW_027526204.1, read on the forward strand.
GAATATTGCCTAGGACAGCTACCTACCACCTGCAACAGAAAAAAAAAAGTATTTTGTGCCTAATAAGCTTTTTGTGCCTGCCCTAAGCAGCGCTAGTATTAAACCAAGAGTGTAAAACATGGGTATATTAGTCTTTTTTGGTAAGATGACATGTCATCACCCCGCTTCAAAGGGGAAACCAATAGCAACCATCATCATCATGTCATGTCTTTTTTTAGCCGTGAGCCGGTGGATGGTAGCGTTCTTTTAGTGCGAATGACACAGATGGCACACTGACACACTGGTTTCCTAATCAGAACGTTTCTGCTGCTCCTGTAATCTCGCAGGTTGCTTGATTTCTGTGCCGGCCGATCTCTGTGCACTGTTTGAAACAAGAAACACAGCTGGCAGCGTACTCCGGAATGGCCGCTTGCAACATTACAAAGGTTGTTATCGTGTCTGGTGCCTAAATGACAGGCAGCTTTTTTAATCTATTGTTAGCAGGGTAACAACAGCATTGCATGGGAGTTGTAGGGAAAAGAACAAGTGTCAAATAAGATATACCATAAATACCCATGTATAACAGGAGCATTTATTAATCCGAGGTGTAGTTTGTTGATAGCAAAAATATTCTTACGTCGGAGAATGGTTTAGTTGCAGAAGAGCGTTGGCTCTGAAGACGTAGGGAAAGTTGGAGCGCCGATTGCCAAAAACACGGGAGGTCCCAGCTTCTTTCTTCGCTTCCTTGAATGGCTCTGTTCTTCAGCTTGGTCAATGGGGCTGGAGTTTTCAGATTAGCCGAGCGACATTTCACTTATGTGACAATGTATGGAAGTTTTCATTCTCAAAAAATGCAACTAAAAAAAACTTGCAGAAACCATTTTATTTGCATTGTAGTTCAGTTCACGTGCAGTCGTCCTGTCCACTGGCATTAGGAAAGTTGCTTCAGTGCCGTCATGTGCATTTGAGGTGCAGAATTTTAAAAGAGTTACTGACAGCTCCTTGGGGATGCTGGCCTACGCGTCCGTGATCCAGCTACAACGCACTGCTGGAGCGGCTCGCTTCAGCTGTCTGGTGGCCGTCACATCCATGTCTCCTGACCTCATCCACTTTAAATAGCAGCACTTCATCTTGTTTTTACAGAGCTTGTTAATTAACACAAACGTCCAGCACTTGCGGATCAGTTATCATCCCTCCAGGAGTGACAACACGGTTGTTGCGAGTTTCAAGTTGTGGTTTATTCACGATGTCGCCCAGTTAACAGTGAAAAGCATTCCACACAAGTAGCAGTGGACACCAGGCTGACTTTATCCAACCAAACAGGAGTGTTTGGTCCGTCCACTTTTGTCTTGGCATCACGCAGCAAATTGTTGAAAAGTTATCATTATTTGGAAGCTTGCATCATCTGTCATAGGGACAACATCATGGCACTTTCAACTTGTCATTGCCACTTGACCCTGTGGTAACTTGTAGCCTTTCTCTTTTACTGGATGCACCAATGGCTTGTCAGGGTACTCTGGCATCCAACCAGCTTCAGCATTACTCATCTGTCCCAAAAGTCAACATTCTTCTGAAGCTTTGCCAGACGTTGCTGCCAGTGTTGCGGAGTTACCAGTCCGGAATTGGAATGAATCCGGAATCATTCCACATTTTCGCGACCCCGGAATGGAATGGGAGTGGAATGGCGGCAATACTTCAAGGAATGGAATGGGAATGGAATTAAGCGCATTTTGCCCGGAATGGAATGGGAATGGAATTACATGTGTTTTTCCCAAAATAAAGCGCACTTTTCCTCCTACGCGCTGTTTTTTGTCAAAATATGCAAAAATACGCAAAAAATCCCACTAGCTCAAGTTCAAACATTAGTAAGCCGGAGCCTTGAATTTAACAATAACGCAGTACTGTTAAAATCGATTGGCTGGTTACAAGCGCGGTATATTTATAAGCAGCGATTCTACTACAATTATGTCCTTATATACAGCGCTTCTACGAAGTTCGTCGCGATTCTCCGCGTAATAACCACGGCTCTAAGCCGTTGGTATCCGTCGTGGGGAACTACCGCGGCGGCATCCCCACCTTTCTTTCCCACCAACTTCGCTTTGTGATTTTTTACAGTGGCGGCGCCTTCGGCCCGGCTGCGAGCACAAAAGGGTGTGGAGGTCTCCCTACCCTTCACTTCTGTTTTTTGCGTCCAAAACCGTCGGTGATTGCATCCCACCTCGCCGTCATCGGGACGCTCGCGCGGTGCTTGTGTTCACTGCAAAATTTCGCATATCAGCTTACGCCCCAACCCCCCTCCTCTCCCAGGACCTTTTGCAATATTGTACCTCCTGTCTAGACACTCGGACGCCTTTGCCCGAAGCAGCGTCGACGAAGGCCTAAAATATTGGCTCGAGAATCCACCCGAAATAGGAGAGCTCATGTAATAGATACTGCGGTCACACCTGCTCCTGCAAGATGCACGCTGCCAGCTTTGTTCCGAAACGGTTCCGACCTAACGGAAAGCGAACGCTAGCCACTTTCCCTTGCTTTCCCGACTCGCAGGGGCAGTTTCCGTCGTAAATCGGACGTCAGCTAACGTGGAACGCGTGTTTTCCACGGCATCCCTTTTAATGACAGACAGCGAAGGGAAACCGGTTCTCAAACACCTTTTTTAAGCAGCTCGTTTGTCAAGCGCAACACACAGTCACAAGGCAACTATTTTATTTTACTTTTTTTGGTTGTTTTTAGAACTGATCGTTGTAGCAGCCGTCATTTACACTTCGTGTTTTCAGAACTGAACGGCGAAGCGACCATTTGTCTGACTTATAAAACAGCGCTAGAAGCAGGGCTACAAAAAGGGCACACAGACAGCGCCCTGTCTGTGTGCCCTTTCTGTAGTCCTGTTTCTAGCGCTGTTTTATAAGTCAGTTATGTACCAACTGGCCCGCCTTCAATCCGTGTGGCTCACATCATTTTGTTACGTGATTTTGATGAATGAAACCAAAATAAACTTTTTTTTCGACCTTTCACGGCAGCTTGAGACCTTTATTGGAGCATATGAAATTCACTAGGAGAGCTAATTGCGCTGCTGAGCACGAGGTTGTGGTTCGATTCCCGGCCGTGGCGGCCGCTTTCCTGATGGAGGCGATAAGCAAAAACGCCCGTGTGTGCGAGATTTCGGCCTAAGGTGGTCAAAATTAATCCGGACCCTCCACTACGGCGCGCCTCATTGCCTGCGTTGCGTCGGCGCGTTAAACCCTACAATCAATCAACGCGGACATTTACGCACTTTTTTCTGGCGTAGGGATTTCCACAACACTAGACTGGCCGGCTGCCGAACGTGTCCTTCTATTATTATCGTTATCATTTTTCTTTACATCTTTTCTTTCGGTTGATCGCCCAGGCCAGAGGACACTTGGGGGAACCTTCATTGCTACTACATTGCATGCAACTCCTCAAATTAGTTGTACAGGCCTCAGTTATACAATTGGTTACACATGCCTTGGACTCAGTTTTGCTGAGTCCATGGCCGCAACACATTCTCTAAGTCCTTCTTTAGTTACCTAGAGCGAAAGGTTGCGTGGTGCTAAAGTGTGAACGATCTCCCAGTTTGTAAAAGAAAAAAAAACAAGACGCAGATTAGTATACGAACAAATGCACTATCCCAGTATACACTAACGAGAGAGAAAAGAATTCTCCCTGCGCATTGGTTCTCATCGAGACACCCATACATAGGTCGCGCATACTCTAAGCAAGCCTGAACTTTCGCTCGTGCGCAGTGGATGATACCTACGCACGTAACTAAGCTTTTCAGCAAGGGCGACATTGCATACCTTAGCACACGCAAACACAGGAAGTTTTGAACCTATCCGTGCTTTCAAGGCCCGCTTGACATGCGTGAGTGCTGACGACCTGTGCGGCCCGTGATCCGTATTTGGTGCAAAGGCAGGACAAGGTGCTCAAGCGGTAATTCTTCCAACTGATACCACCAGATCCGGAGGTTCTGTTCGTCGTTAACAAAATTATAGATCTAACCATGCTCACGACCGCTCCATACGCGTGTTAACTGCTTAAAGAATATAATGTCTTCTTCAACCATACTTTTGTCAGCACAAAAATAGAACATGTCGTCACGTTGGCATTAACACATTCACACTTAAACAATATTAAAGCATCACAACTCGTAAAGACATGCTGACCATGCAAATACTGTAATAACTACCGGGAGAACTGCCCCTGTGGGAATTAGTAGGGTGATTGTACTGCTCGAGATAAGCCACATAGCCACTATCCCTCGACCGTGGTTACGTGTTTTGCGTATTTTAGCCGTTCTTAACACGTGTAATAACATCAGTTTAATGGTGGGTTGATTGGTAACTTGATAATCACCCGATAAAACGTTGAGGAATTAGAGGAATGGAATTGAACTGCCCGGCCATTCCCGGAGTGGGAATGGGCGATGTTCTGACATTCCGAGGAATTGAAAGGAATGGAATTTAGGCAACTTGCCATTCCCCGGAATGGAATTGGAATGGAATGGGGACGCCCATTCCGCAACACTGGTTGCTGCGAAGCTACAAGCTGTTCGTCGTAGGTTTCAGGGATTTTCTATGGTATTGAAGTCTTGCGACATTAAGAGGAGTGTGCAGTTTGTTCTGCTTTGATGCTCCGCTAATAAGAAAGCATTGTAACCACTAGCATCCGCAGTCATAGCCGACCAAAGCACAAGCAACAAGACGCTATTTTGGTCATTCTCACCGAGTGTTTCTTGTCGGCTTATCAGCGCAAGTTCGCCCACATGGTGCCTTTACATCGGTAGCAAAGTGCTTCCGTTACAGAGAAGGTTATGCTCACAGCCAAGAACTTATTGATCCTCCAAGCAAGGTGGCAACTCGGAATTGATTGAGGAAATGGATGTGCTGGAGCTGTAAGCCTGTTGGAAAAGCACAACGTTAGAATGGACTTGACAGCTCCGAATATTTGGCACACACCATGAGGGTGACAGCTACAAGGACGACAGTAACAACAGAGGCAGTGGCGGTGGCTTTGTTGAGTGAACCAAGGCATGTTCCGTTTTAGTTTTGTGGCTGGTGTCGTCCTCGCCTATTTCCACTGGCTTACATTCGAAAAAAAATTTTTGTGTTTTAGGGCATTCTGACTCTTAGTCAGATTAGAATTGGAGCTGGCCTAAATTCGAGTATGCAGTCGTATCCTGCTACAGCGAAATTGACGTGGCGTGCAAAAAATTTCGTTGAAGCGGAATTTTGTTGGGGTGAAATCTGCCTCAACACACCTTTAACTCTTTCGTTACCGCGGGAAATTGACCAATTTTGAAGGGTCTAACAAAACATTTTTTTGGGCTATACATATTGGTTAGGCACACATTGCAGTGCCATACAATGCAGATTATTCCACGCGCTTTCCGACGACACCAGTTTTATTAATGTTTTCCTAAATAATGATTCCGAAAAAAATTATCGAATTCGAAATTTTTGTCCGCGCGTCGAAGAAAAAAGAAAAAAGTAAGTTGTGTATAATAAACCACGTGTAGTAGAAAAAATTTAGAATATACATTTTGTAGGTAGACATTTCAAAAACCCGTCCTAGAAAAAAAAATTGAGTTGCGCAGTACAATTTGTCAGATATAAAAGAAAATGTTAGCTCGCGTGGTGCCCGTGCCATGTGGTGAAGCCCAACCTCTATTTCAAGTTTTGCTATTTGGGATAGTTCTCTAGAAGAAATCTGGTGGTTTGACATTATTAAAGCCCCAATTAGCCTCCACGTGATGTAAAAACACCTTGTCAATGATTATGACCGGCACAATATTGAAGGCAAACAAGCGATGTGAAAAAATCCGCTTGGAGTTGAGAACCAAACTCTTTGGTGGATGCTTGTTGACGTTCTGATGATCGCTCATCAGTCAGAACTTTCATTTGCGTTTTATTATCATGTTCTGACTCACTATGGTAGCCCTGCTTGCAGTAATAAGGTACGATGCGCTAGAATCGTGCCCAGCAGGCTTTCACCAAGCCGCCGTCGGGCTGTGAGGCGAGTTCAGCACTACGAGCCTACTACATTGCAGCGCCACCTAACAATTTTGAAAAGAAACAAATACAAGGCTGTTGGAGACTTTGTCAGAATAAACAGTACTACTAAGAAGCGACACTAGACTTCCGGAAATACCCTCGTATGAAACCGAAACTGGCCGGTGAACAGCTGGCGGTGTTCAGGGCCAATTGGAAGCGTTCTCCTCGTCTGAACTGATACCCGACGACTTGGTGTTATCGTTTGACTTTCAGCGGAATCTCTTATCGCAGAAGCAAGGCGTAGATAAAGTGGAAGCGCGAGCGGCATGCTTGTTTTGAGGAGCAGTAGCGGCAACGGAGGCGCCATGGCAAATGAGCTTGTAGTTGGGTAACTGCGTAGTAGCGCCAAATATGAATTTCGCAATACGAAAACGAAACCGAAACTGCTGGAAACTGGTTAAAAATGTCAGGCACACTTGCTAAACATGCGGGGGACCATCAGAAATAAGCTTTGTGAAAATAAAGCTGCCCTTTGTCCGAACCAAAGATCATTAGTGAATAGCTGGGGCCATTTTCAAGTAATTATCACCTCTCAACGCTGTCGGATTACAAAGCTGACCCCATTATTTGGTATTTCACTTGCCAGGAGCCTTTTGACAAAAAAATTATTATGGTAATGCAGCCTAACCACGGCCTGCATCCTTTTTTCTCAAGTGCAGCAGCCACGCCCCCTTCGTCAAAAACACGCGCACCTCAGCTCGCAAAAAACGCCGCCAAAAATCTCAATGTCGCCGGAGCGGGAAAATTTAAACTGATTCTAAAAGGGCAATGCCTAGACTATTCACTGGCTGCATTAGGTGTACGAGAAACGACTACAACATGTCGAAATAGGCAATATAAATCATCGATCACCGGTGATCGATTTGAATAGGCGTGGTAACGAAAGAGTTAAAGGGCAAGAAAAATAGTCCCGTATATTATCTGCATCATTGACTGCACAATGCTATGTTTACAAAAAGGAGTGATGCGCAGTTACATCGTATTTATCCACGTAACAAACGTACCAATCGCTGTCTGGTTTTTTACTTCTAAGTAAAGAGCGTGTTACGGGCAGAAATGCAATTGCAATACATATTGCCGTGCAATAAGGCATATCTACCGAGCTGATTACTTGCAGATAGCCGCTAGGCCGTGGGAAGCCTCCCTCTCGCTTGTGACACGAGCAGCGTCGTTATCCTCTTACTCAGCACGGCAGCAACTGACCTTGGCAGGCAAGCCACACACTCGCGATTAAGATAGGATGATGCTGGTTCCAGACTAAACATGAAAACATTATTTTTGCTTTTGAGTTTGAAGAACGACAGAAGGAAAACTGCAAAGACTGCAAAAGCTGCAAAACTGCTCACAATGCATACATGACAGCGAAACGCCAGCAGCACATTTGCACGATTTCAACTGGATATGGATTGGCCGTAGCTTTGGCTTGGCGAGCTGGGCCTGTGCGTCATGTAAAGACGACCAGCCACATCGTTATCACCGGCAAACAATGGCGTCCATCTGAGTTTTTTTTTATGCGTGGCGGTGTGAGCGCACGTTTTAGATGAAACTAAGTGCCCTGAATGTGTGAAAAGTTAGATAGCTGGCTTTATGCTTATTTTATCGTAAAATGAATGTTCAAACCCAGCTCCACTGAGTGAAAATTTTGTTGAAACGAAAGCAAGCCAAACAAATGGTTTGTCGGGGTGAGGTCTTCATTTCATTGACTTTTATGGCTAGCTGACGGGGAATTGGAAATATTTCGTTGAAGTGGAAATTTCATTGAAGCGGTGTTCGTTGTAGCGGGGTTTGACAGTGTAGGGTATAATGTGACTCCCCTTTTTTAATCACCTTGAAGTCGTAGTAAAAAATGTCTTTTGCTCATGCAATATCTCTTACCTTCATTTGTATAGGCTCTATTCTCGCAGCCAGGTGTGCAGCCCAATTGCATCACAGCAAGGCAGTCTGCTTCTGTTCAGTCTCAATACAGACTTACTTCAGCCCCTGGGAAACTTATGAGGCCACTACAGAAAAAAAATTATTTTTTTCTTCCTCCCATTGCAACTGTTTCCCTCACTGACAACAAACCACTTCCGTGAAGCGCAATTTTCAATATTGTCAGCAGCTCTAACAACTCCTTTTTTATAGGCGGCTGGGTACTCTTCAGGGGTCCCAACATCGCGAGAGGTAAACTTTTGGCAAACATGCCAAGCTTTGCTTGCAGGCGTGTTGTGAAGTTGGTGCGGCCAGAACATTGCTGGTTAAAGCAAGAAGCAGCCTACTGATACCACTACAAGGTGGCACTTCTTTTACTACGAGTCTTGATGATGTAGCTCTGTGCAGTGACCCAACGACAACTGCAAATTTCGGCTCAGAACATTGTGATCCCCGTATTACGTGAGGCACAAATTACATATGTGGTAAAAGTTAGAAAAAAAAAGAAACTTATATTGTAGTACATGGATTTTTACAGTGATATGGGGAGAACTGGCAGGCTGATTTATGTCATTGACAAGGTAAGCCTGAACAACAATGTAATTACTGAAGGCTGTAGTTGCATCACTAGAGCATGGAAGCTCAAATTACTAACAGGAGACGGGTCCGCCACCCGGCACCACCCACTCAGAATATCGGTGGCCAGGTGACGGAGGTGGTATGTGACAGTCTCATGCCTATTATAGATGCCGTCTTGCCTTGCTCAACACTATACTGCCGCGAAGCTTGTTGTGTGGCATGTGTAAATAGGAATTTTTGGATTCAAAGCGAAAGGTGGTTTTGTTTGAATAATTGAAAATCGAAGCAAGTATTTAGCGATTTTTAAGAAGGGAATGGCAATTTACAGTTTCTGAAGCATGCTTCAGCAGTAGCTCACGAGTGCCATGGTGTGAATGCCTTCTTGCTAAACACAGATCTATTCGGGTGTATAAGAGGGCAAAACTTATACCCTAGGTCTTCTAGAGAGAAGAGAACTTTCCATGGTTTAATAAAGACGTGTGCATCATTCAATTGGAAAACCGGGGGGCTCAGAGTATGTCAGTGCACATCTAGACTTTCTCATCTTGAGTGTGTTGACCAGGGCAGCTTGAGGGTGACTTCATATCAGGTTGTGAAAGAGAAGTTGGAGGTTGGAGTTGGCCCGTTGGCAAGCGGATAAGGGAGGCTCCACGCACCTTTCTCTTCCTGTAGGCCACTTAGCCGCACGCCACTGGTGCCTTGCAGGAAAGACTTGTCGCTGGCCAAGGTATTCAGTCAGTGCTTGCGACTGCCAATCGGAGGTGCTGAAAAAATTTGGCTCCAATTAATGCTGTCTAGGTGGCTGGACTGCGTAGCTGTAAATGACACCTACAATGATTGCCCCTGGGACGTGTCACTTGAATTCACACATATAGCTCTACAAAGAGTAAAACCAGAGACTGGCAGCCGTTACCTGGGTTTCGCAGTGGCGGTGTCAGTGTAACGGAGTGAGTGAATGCAGCAGCAACGGCAGAAAGAAAACTGAGGGGAGTGTCTGGTGAAAGGTTAGGAGGAGGACGGCACACGCTGCCTCCCTCTCACTATTGTTTCATGCGTCACACCGCCGAGGCCCTGACACTTTCCGCAAATGCTCTTCCATTCATCGCTAATCCAAACCACGTGAACACTGTTATTATACATTAGGAAGTTTGCACTTTACACGGGGGCTTTGATTTAGCGCAGGTGGTAGACCTGCCACTGCGTTCATCGAATACACCATCTGTCACTCCTTGTGTGGGCGTAGCTTAGTCGGTACGACGACGTGCTCTCTCGCTCCGTATCTCTACATGGGTCCAGGTTCGATTCCTGGCAGTGCCAGTAATTTCTTTTATTTAGCCCGGCGTTTCCTGCTGATGTTACGTAAGTTTCCTTAGCTGGTAGAGGTATACTGCTTTGCAGTATAGAAAGTGTGATGCGTCCTACTCTCCCCACTAGTTCAGACTTGTAGCAAATACCGTATAAACTCATGTGGTGGTAATTTTGGGGGATGCGGCCCATGCACGAATAATTTTTTCCCCCGTTTAAAAATGAATCACATTGGGATTGCCTGCACGGCACTGTCGGTGTCTTTGGAGCTGGAGGCCGACTGCGCTGTTGCACTCGCAACGGCAGCGCACAAACAACCAAGCATTGAACGCTACGTACGCGGCCTCAAAAGAGGGAGAGAGAACTTGTGGTGTGGCAGGGCAGGGACGATGCCCTTATTTAGGGATCGAAGCGCTTCCTAGGAAGATTGCGAGTGGTGGCTCAATGCGGCTGTCTAGGGGGGCACTTTGAAAAGGACAGTTCAACTAATAGACGGGTAACTTTTTTTTTTTTCATTATTATTAGTCCAAAACAGAGAGGTGCGGCCATTACTCAAGATTATACAGTATATTTCGGTAATTTTAGTGGGGCATTTCTCGTTTTCACCGAGGCATAATTTCGTGCACCCTAGTTCACTCAAACAACTGTCCTTTTCATTTTTAAAGTTTGAAATGCTATTCAATTTTCTAGTAGTGCTTGTCGACTCGAGGCATGATAGAATAATGTGTTATTCGCTATATTATTCCAAGCTTTGAATATAGGCACATCCCTGATATGTCCTTGCTCTGCCTATGTCATATTTCCCATGGCAGGGCATGCATGTCTACACTTGCCTCATGTGAGGCACACACTCATTGTGCAACGCCACCATCCTATCATGAACATCGTGTGATCAAACTAACGAGTGTTTACTTTTAATTGGGAATGATTTCAATGTGATTTCAGGCTGTGGGACGCCTGGGCCGCATCTGGCGCCAACTGCGTGTGCACGGCGTCAACGTTGGCGGACTATCGGCCGCCATCTATGTTCTGCGGCGCACTGATGCCAGGCTCTGAATCTAGGAGCCAGCGACAGCTGTCGACGTCGACAGGATCTGACGTGTGCGACGCTGAAAGGTCGTGATTGTTTGTTTGTGCCTGCAAGGGACAGGTCATATGTTTGCGTGCCGAACGGGACTCTCGGTGATGCTCCGTTGCATCTTCATCTCGCATACAGAAGACGAGACGTGTGGTTTACTAGTGCTTTAATTTAAGTTCGACTGGTGTGCAAGGACCTGCAACGCCTACACAGTTGAAGGACTGTTGTTGCTTTTGTCTGTAATAAAGTGCTGGTCTTTGTTCTAGTCTTCCTCATCGTTGTCGTCATCATCAGAGCCTACTCCGGCTGCTGAGCACAAAGATGTGGGTACGATTCCCACGTCTGATGGAGGCGGAAAGTAAAAACACCCGTGTTCAAGATTTCGGCGCAAGTTAAAGATCCCCGTGAAAGAAAGTTTGGCTTCCATTTAAATGCTGCCATACGGCTACTTCGAGTTGTTGATCAATTCACTCTCACGCTACAAACGACTAGCCTCCTGGTTAGCTCAGTTGGTAGAGCGACTGCTCCGGTTAAGCAGTGGTCCCGGGTTCGAATCCAGGACCAGGACTAATTTTTCTTCATCTGCGAAGTTTCTAAGAAAGCTGTATAGCTTTCCTTTGTAGCCGTATGGCTGCATTTAGGTGGATGCCAAACTTTCCTTCACAGAAACTTACTCCACCTTGGGGATTTCCCCTAAATCTGGTCGATTAAAGATCCCCGGGTGGTCAAAATTAATCTGGAGCTCTCTACTACGGCACGCCTCATCGCCTGCATTGTGTCGGCATGGTAAACCCTACAATCATTTAAAGCCTAGTCAGGTCCACTTCAGGACAAAGGCCTCTCTTATGAACCCCCACCTGCTCCTGTCCTGTGCTGCGCAAGTCCATTGTTTGCCTCTGACTTTGCTTATTTGGTCCCTATCCGGTGTTGCTGTAGGGGCCCAAAGTGGAGCATGGGAAGTGATAAGTATCCTGACTTAGTGTGGTGTTGCAGATTAATGTTTGGTGCTCCTTTTTGGGAAGCCTTGTGCTGTGGTGGGTGGCTGATAACTGAACAAGGTGTCTACCAACATGGAAAACAGAGTTCTCGGGCATTTTGAATAGTGTGGAAGAATTGAGGGAAAACTCGTGGAAGTTGTGCTTCCATCAGGGAAAATTAGCTGTACTTTATAAAGGAAGGGTAATTCAAGATAATGCTGGCTCAAGTAACAGCAAGTCAAAAGTGCACTGCTTTCCGGAGAAGACACTGGTTCCAGTGAGAACTAGCTTCATACAGCTTGCAAGTCACCCCTCCCGACCCTTTGTATGGTCACCTTGTGTTGTGGCATGTTTCCAAGACTCCTGAAAGGCAGAAGAAAATGTTGCGCACCGCAATAGCTTGTGGCAGCGTAAGGGAGTCTACAGGAGCAGGGGCAGTAGTAGCTTTCAATCCTATGTTGGAACACCTGGCACCATCTACTGTGGTTCCTAGTTAGTTGACGCTTGTTGCGAATCTTTGAGTTGTGAATCTGGTGTAATAGTAAAACCACATTTCTCTTAATTTTCAGCTTTGAAAGTTTGCAGCTGTGTTCAAAATGTCTTAAGGAGCCATGAAAAAAATATATGTTTGTTCTATTCGGAAGATTTCGTGTTCTACAGTGCCCCCAGTTCTTGTCCGGAAGCAAAATATGCTTTATTCACTGCGAAGTTAATCAATTTAAGCTAAAATTTTTATTCTCGTGCCAAAATGTGTGTTCGAACGACGTTTGCAATGACATCATAAGAGCAGGTCTTTCAGCTAAACTTGGTATGGAGCGGTACGGGCGGACTTGACCCTCCTCCTCCCGAGCCGTGTCCGGCCGCGGGGTCGGTGACTTGTTTACTGTTATTCAACCTAGATGGCGCCACCACACCGCAGCAAGCCGTTTTCTGCCTTTGGTTTGTTTGTGACCGTATTTAAACCTGGCTTGTTTTTGTTCATGGAGAACGTGATCGTTTCGTGAAACATGATGTTTGCTCGACAAATACGGTCACTTAATTAAGACACTGTCGTCTGTGCCAATCGGCCAGTGCCATCTGAGACAGCCCACCCAAAGCCCCGCAGTGCTATGCATCTAAATGAAGCATAGTGCACGCAGTACCAACACCAGTACGCATCGGTACTTCTATGTATAGGTGTGCTTTCTTAACTTATACTTATTTGTCTCTCCATTCTTACTGATATAAAAAGAATGTGCCCTAAATTTAAGCGCAAATAGCTCATTCGGCAAGCTTACAAGTTGTGCCTAATTTGCATTTGCTTTTTCCGGCCTCCGCCAATCCCAGAACTGGCTGGCATGACACCATAGGTTCTGTTGCGGGAAATGAGCTAGTGGGTCGCATGGCCATTCCCTTTTTTCCTAATTATACAGCTTATTTGAGCGAAGTTTAAGTTGAAAGTGGTGTCAGCATGATTCTAACGGGGGCAAACTTTTGAATGAACCAAATTTGCATTTTGTCTTCATGGCTCCTTTAAGTATCGAATATAGACGTTGTACCCCGCTTTTAGAAACTCCAAGCTGGCACTATATACTGCTGCGTAGAAAGACGGAGCATGTTTCGGCTCCGTAGCTTTTGCTGTGCGCCAAAAGAACTTTACGTGGAGTGACCATAGCGGGATGTACTTGAGGTGTTTCTGATTTCCAATGTGAATCTCGAATAAACTCTTCCCGCTCACCCTGCGCCAGAAGTATGGCGGCATTTAAGGGCACCTAACGGGACAGAGTTTAAGATGCATGTGTCCCTCATCCAAACCAAAATAAATTCTGAAACAGTGAAATACAGCACTGAGGCATTGAGTGCGAGCTGAGAACATGGCAGTACGAGTTTACCATTTTTTATATTTCATTCACTGTGAATTCTACTGCCACTCTGTTATGTTTTCTTTTTGAATGAGATAAAAGTTACTGTCCAGCATTCACACTTTATTGTCATATTTTATAAGGTGCTTTTTAGAGAGTGACAGCAACTGGTGAAGTGGTGTCAGCCCGTGTTGATGAAAACAGAGTTCTGTGCCACTCGGAATTTATCAAAAATACTCGGGGAAATCCCGGAAAACTTTGAGAATTTGAAAATGTCAACTTGGTAGACACCCTGCAGAATGTAAAACCTTGATCTTGGGAGTGATGGTGCCCATTGTTTTCGCACAGAATATCGAGAGATGCTGCAGAAAGGGAGATAAGGTGGGACTGGAAACCTTGTCTAAGTGATCATAAGCAAACCCCTTGTACGAAAGAGTTCCAGAAATTTGCAGCTGTTAACAGGGATGCACATTCGTGGGGGCGTCGTTCTATTTATTTGTATGTTGGTTACAGGCAGGTGCCGGAGGTTTTTTGTGGCCGCCAGGTCTAGTATTTCTGTTACTCCGCAAGGGATCTTCATTAGTCTATCTGCACATGACTCCTCTTTGCAGTGAACTCTTTACCTCAATATACTTCTTAGTAATAAGCAAGACCTGCAAGGTATGCCCAGCCCATTTGTATTGAACAGGGTGGGCCACGGAGTCTGCTTCACCTGCGACAGTCCTGAGTGCAAATTGACAAAGATGCGTCTTGTAAGGTGCTTGAGGAAAGTTTGTGCTTGGTTGGAGGTGGTGAAATGCAATTTATTGGCCTTTAGAAAAGGAAGGTGATGGGGAGAGGAGGCCCGGACTCCAGCTTAGGAGAGGCCGAGTGCCATGGACTCGGCCGACCAAAGTTGGTGCTTGGTTGTTGCCTTCTCTATTGGGTAACTCATCGGGAAATTCAATGGTCTGGTTCAGAACCCCCAGAAACTACTCTTCTGATATACGTGTGAACCGTGAACAAGACCTGGAACAAGACCGCTCTCCAAGCACCGAGAGCAGAATGCGCATATTTGTTTAGATGCCCAGCACACCCTGGCATAATGGAATAGCAGAGCACATGTGGAGGTCATTAATAGAGAAAGCACAAGTACAAAAAATTACGCCCACCTCCCCTCGCGGGAACCCTGGTGTGATGCGACGGTGAGGGTGGTTCAAGCGCAACGGAGAGCAACCGTCGACCGAAAGGCCGCCGGAGAGCGGCACACTGGTTATATGCGAAGCGCGCCCAAAGGAGAGGAGACTGCGGAGAGAGAGAGTACTGCACATGCGCAGCACCGCGCGGAGCGCGCCCACCGGTGGAGTGAGAGCGCGCTGGGCCGCACACCCGCAGATGTTGAGAGAGAGTGTTCGCTCTCACCTGGGCACGCGCCGGCGCCAGTGCGTCTGCCGCGGCTATGACACAACACAATCCACTTTAATCCAATCCAATGCCCCTCGCGAGAGAGTGTTCGCTATCGGAGAGGAGAGGGGGTGAGCGGAGGAGAGTGCGGACGCCGACGACTACGGACGCACGCAGGAAGGACAGGGCCGCCGACAAGAGATGCTCTCAACGTAGCATCTAAAAACAAAATATGGTGGGCCATCTGATGATGTCTTTTTTTTCTTTTAAATGCAGAGCATTTCAGTAACTCACGATGTCACCCGCGTTGACGTCCGTCGTAGTCCGCACTGTCGTTGTCCGCACCCCTCCCCCTACACTATATAAAAAAATTAAAGCCGTTCCACTCAACGTGAAAGCTGTCGTAAATGCAGAGCAGTGATTCGCCATAACGGCCTGTGGCACCGTTATCCGCTTACTGCTACTACCCATCACGCTCTTCGCCTCCCTGTCTCACTTCTCTCTTGATGAATTGAACGGAGGTTTGTCCAAAGCAGTTCAAATTTCCCGCCTTCGCAGTGTTCGCGCGCCCCCTGCCTGGAACGAACAGCTCGAGCGGTTCTCGCACGTGCCGGCACCTTACTGCGCAGTCCACAACGCCTTGTTTTTGGCGGTCCCATCTCCCCACGAGGGGGACTCGAGTAAATGCGTCGCATAGGGGGTGGGTGTATTGCGTTAACGTTTAGTGTTTGGGGCGTTGGTGGTAGTGAATGCGTTGTATCAGCAGCTTCTTGACGTAGTCTGAATGAGTCAAGGATAAAGGCGCGTTCGTAGCCTCCCATTCTGTGTCGGCTTTGTGGCGCAGTGGGTAGAGCACCATGTACATTGCGTTCCGCCCGCAGGGTCAAGGGATCGAAACCAGGCGCCGGATAGTATTTTTTTTAAATGCAGAGCATTTCAGTAACTCACGATGTCACCCGCGTTGACGTCCGTAGTCGTAGTCCGCACCCCTCCCCCTACACTATATAAAAAAAAATACTATCCGGCGCCTGGTTTCGATCCCTCGACCCCGCGGGCGGAACGCAATGTACACCCGCCCAATTTTTTACCAATATCACGGGAGCGTCGACCGTTCCGTCGATCAGCGCCGTATGATGGAGCGATACGACAAACTCGGCGAGAGTAACCGCATGCGCATTAAGCAAAGGCCGCTGCTATCGTCTTCGGCTGGGCTGTTCCAAGAGCAGACAACCATCCCCGATTTTTTTATTCGCTTATCACACTGCCCTCCAACCCGCCGTTAACGGGGCGAAGAGGGCAAGTGAAAGCGAGTGGTAACAGCAGTATGGGGTGGCTGTCGGCTCTTGGAACAGCCTAGCAGACGACGGCAACAGCGGCTTTCGCTTAGTGCGCATGCGGTTACTCTCGCCGAGTTTGTCGTATCACCCCATCATACGGCGCTGATCGACGGAATGGTTGACGCTCCCGTGATATTGGTAAAAAATTGGGCGGGTGTACATGGTGCTCTACCCACTGCGCCGCAAAGCCGACACAGAATGGGAGGCTACGAACGCGCCTTATATCCTTGACTCATTCAAACTACGTCAAGAAGCTGCTGATACGACGCATTCACTACCACCAACTCCCCAAACACTAAACGTTAACGCAATACACCCACCCCCTATGCGAGGCATTTACTCGAGTCCCCCTCGCGGGGAGATGGGCCCAATTTTTTATATAGTGTAGAGGGAGGGGTGCGGACAACGACGGTGCGAACTACGACGGACGTCAACGCGGGTGACATCGTGAGTTACTGAAATGCTCTGCATTTAAAAAAAATACTATCCGGCGCCTGGTTTCGATCCCACGACCCTGCGGGCGGAACGCAATATACATGGTGCTCTACCCACTGCGCCTCAAAGCCGACACAGAATGGGAGGCTACGAACGCGCCTTATATCCTTGACTCATTCGAACTACGTCAAGAAGCTGCTGATACAACGCATTCACTACCACCAACTCCCCAAACACTAAACGTTAACGCAATACACCCACCCCCTATGCGACGCATTTACTCCAGTCCCCCTCGCGGGGAGATGGGCCCAATTTTTCACTGTTCATCACCAACAGCATGCTTCACAGCACTTCCAGATGGGATGTCTGCAGCAAGACTAACCATTTAATTAGGAGGGTACACATCCAGATTAGTAATTAAAGTTGCCCTGGGTGATTTGAAATCGCAGAGAAGTCTTGCTTTGAAAAAAAGCGTGCCATGGCCAAGAGTCCCTGAGTTCATATCAGCTCAAAGGCCAAACTTTAAACTTGTGACACTTGATCCTCAATTGCCCACTGGCAACTTAATTGTCCTCTATAGTTCACAGGTTTGCGGTCGCTCGCATGAAGACATAGGTTAAGCACACACACTTCGTTTAAGCATCATTAGAGGGACACTGAAGTGATTTGTAAACATTGCGGGATTACTAGCGCAAATTGTAGTCCAGCATCCCTAGGCCATGTTTCTACCACTCTTGGTGCATTTACGCGAATTCATTTAGTAGAAAAATCAATTCCAAAGTGCTGTCCACCTCTCTGTATCTTCGCTCATTTTCCGTGGCGTTTTGTTGTGACGTCAGGAAAAAATGACTTGGCTTGACTGCGCTACTGCACGGCTCGCCGACCTTCCGACAAAGTCGGTCGGCCCAGCGTTTAGTCCGCTGGCCGCCGACGGGTCGTCGCAATTCGTTCGCTCAGGTGAAACTGAGCCACGACACGTCTGTGAATGAAAGAATGCGCCTTTCTTTAGTTTGTTAGGTTGTACGCTGTATCAAGCTCCATGATCCAGGTCTCTACACACAAGCGCTGCACACGCGCACATGCGATGCTTCGCTGTCTGGTACGCTAGTAGGAAATTCTAAGGCCAATTGACGGCGGCGGAATAGTCAGCGAAGTACAAAGGAAATAAAATCAACTGAAACTTTTACCGTACAGCGTAAAACTAGTGAGTGCAGGCAGCACTTTTTTGCGCTGGGTGAACAAGCACAGCGGTCAGCAGTACGACCACACATCTGCGAACGCTTTTCGTCTAAGGAATGCAATTGCTAGACGTGAGATACTGCGGAAATTTTGGGGACGCTTACTGCACAAGCGGTATACAACAAATAGTCATCTAACTTGCTTGAAATGCTAAAATTAAATAATATTGTGAACTGCTTATGCATTATATATAGGTATCTTATATTTCCATCCCCGGCAGCGCTGGCTCTCCCCAGCTCTCAGAGGGAGCAGTCATGTTGAGAGACGGCTCCTCGAGACAGAGAAAGTTGCTTCATTAGAAGAGAAACGAAAGTCGACTCAGCCGATCACTGCCTCTCTGGTTGAGGGCACCTCAATCAAGACTGAGTCTAGGAGGGGGCTAGGCAGGAAAGAGGGTGGACAGAAAAAAGATAGAAATAGAGAATAAGATAACGGTTCACAAGGCGCGCAGCATGGACAGTACTGGCGGCATCATAACCGGCCAGAGAGTCCCGTGTCATTTAAAAAGTCCAGCAGGGCTCGGAACGCATTTTCGCGATTTGATTTGTGTCAATCCGGGAACAACAGGTTTGATGAGGTGCATGAAGGCAGTCCCAGTTTCGCATACGACGCTCTCAACGCTGATCGAGCCTGCGAATGATGTGGACACGCGCACAGTGCATGCACGAGTGTCTATTGCAGGACAGTGTGGGCAGGCGGGTGAACTGACGATGCCAAGCCTGTGACCTCTTTCCGCGCAGCGGTGACAGCCGATTCGCAGACGAAGAAGGAGAGCACGGTCATCTCGGGTCAGGAAGGAGAGTGTGCGCCAAACCGGTCCTACTCGCCACCCTCCGTGCCTGCCGCTTCGACTGGCTACCGGACGCTGCTACCGACCCTGCCGACCGGCAAGCTGAGCGAAAACTCGGTTTTCCTGCACGGACACGTCGGCCCGGACCTACAAGATCGACAACGTCGCAGCGGCACTCTGCGCTGCGACTGACATGAGGAAGATTTCAGGACTAAGACCTTTCCAATTCAACCATGTTTGGATGGTCACATTCGAGAGATCAGAAGACATGAAGGATCTGGCCTTGAAGGGCGAAGTCGAGGCCAAAGGGAAACGGTGCCTGGTCATAGACCCTAACAACCAGGAAAAAAGCCCGCCCGCATCTTCCCACGGGGGGAACTCGAGTAAATGCGTCGCAGAGTGGTGGGGGTATCGCGTGAATGTTTATTTATTTATTTATTTATTTTCAATACTGCCAGTCTCATGCGAGACCAAAGCAGAAGGGCATCAGTTCTTGGATACACAACACACAGTTTTCAGTTTCACATTTGTACAGCGGCATATTTGTCAGACAATGTCTAAGAGGACACAGGCTGAAGGCAGAAATGCCTTAAGGGGGACTCGAAGCCTTTACAAAATTCAATAGGGACATTTTGAAAAAATGGCGTTAATTACATACAAACACTGAACAGTCGGTGCATACTTAAAGATGGCATACAAGACAGTTCTACTTATCAAGTAGACAATACGACACTAGTTGTACGCAAACACAAGAGCACTGGCAACAATACACCACAAAAACATACACTTTGGTAACGTAGAACCAGTTATTGCAACCAGAAAAATAAATTCGTTTACGCGCAATTGTACGGGAACATTTATACAACAAAAATAACCGCTAGAAAACAATACGGCTCACCAAAAGAGAAAAAGATAACTAAAAAATTATTTACAGAACATGTCCTCGATTTTTGAGGTGAACTCTGACATTGATTGTATACTGGTAATCGAGGAATCTAAACTATTCCATTCTCTTATTGACAGGGGAAAGAATGAATGCTTGAAGCAATCGCTGTTAAAGGTGTAGTCGGTAATGGTGTACGCATGTTTGTGTCTTAGTTCTCTGGATTGTGCTAGGGAGATGTATTTTGATGCATCGATGCGGCTGCGGTTATGAAGCAAGTTGTGTATAAATTTTAATCGTGCCAGTTTTGCCCTTGTCGCTAGCGTAGGAAGACCACAAGATTCTAAAAGGTTAGTGGGCGAGTCGGTGCGTTTATACTTGTTGTAGATCAATGTTGCGTAATTGGGTATGGTTTGGGAATGCTTAATTGTTATTTCGTCTTTATTATTCTTATTTATTGAATGAAGGAGAAGCGAAGGCAAGGAGTGTAAAGTTAAAGTCTGTCTTTATTGCTTGGTGCCGTCAAGCGAAAGCCAAGCAAGGACGCCCTTGACTGAATTCCGAACGCGCGCTCCGCCGCTTATATACACACCGCCCGCGTTCGAGGGAGAGGAGTACGGGGGAGAGACGCGCATGCGCACACTTGCGTACACAAGCGCGCGAACTTTCCACGCACCCACCACGCCGTTATCACGTGTACACGCCCTGCCGCCGTTACTGTTAGCGCGACGCAGCGCACGGGTAGCTACGACGCATGCGCGCACAGACGCGCTTCCCCCGCACCGCCGCAGCTGTTGTTGAGAGCGACGGAGCGCACGGGGTACACGCGCTCCTCCCGCACCGCCGCACCTGTTGTTGAGAGCGAGGAAGGTACGGGGGTGAGCCGCGCACCTGCGCCTCGACGCGACGCGCATGCACAGTGAGCGTGTGGACGGCGCCGACAACATCGACGAGTGACATCGCGCGCCTAAGAAATGCTCCGCATTTAAAAGCACTGAAGCTTCACTGGGTGCCGACAACCGTTCGGCACTAGGAGCGCTTTGGTGTAGTGAAAAGCATTTCGTATGAAAAGTGGCGCTGCCCGGGCATGGACCACATGGGGAGCATGACGACAGTAGTACAGATCGCCCCAAGGAATTAACGTGAACTCGCTCGACGCGCTTCCCCACCAAGTGAAGATGTACGGGAACATGGTGCTCATAGAAGTTCCTGGCGGTCCCGCCATGTGTCTGCGCTGCCAACAGCTCGGCCGCATGCGGCGGCTGTGCACAACAACTTGTTGTCGGGCCTGTCGTTCTTTTGGACACGACAGTTCCGCGCGCGAACAGAGCTGCGCGGCCAGGGCCAGAGGAATGCGCACGATCCAACCACTGGATGATTGCATGGATATCTAAGACATCCAGGAGACGATGGCCCCCCGGTCTTCCTCCCAGGCCTGGGTCATTCACGCCGCCAAGGAAAACGAAAGAAAGGTAGCTCTTGCAAACGCCGCCGCCTTAGGTCACACTGTAGGTCCAAACACAATCAACGTCTCCATGAGAAGTCTCGTCCATTGCCTGGGAGTACGTCGTGCCCGTTCATCATCTTCACTGCAAATCCTCTGCCTGCTAGCGGTCAATGGCGTGGAGAACGCAAATTATTAGCAGCCAACGTGCAAGACGCAGACATTTTCCCTTGAACCTGGTGCATCCCAAACGCAGTATCACAGGAAACACCAGGATGCCTTGCCCACTGTCGGGTAGACTATGAGAACCAACCCTATATACAACATTAGGCTGAGCGTAAACATGCCGTAACAGACAAAATATAACTTGGCATGAATATCAGCAATCAATATTTAAAATGATCCTTATTTTTCTGTGGGAGTACATCTTTCTTCGAAAGGATTGGGTTCGTGACAACATTTAAGGAATCATTGGTAAGAACAGTAATATTTACGGTATGCTATAATGATATCACAAAAAATAAATGGATAAGGCTGACATTTACAGTCGATCCCGGATATATCGAACTCCTTGGGGATCGCGAAAAAGTTCGATATATTGATAATTCGAAATATAAAATGTGCACATCTGAAGCTTGTCTGCAAACTCCGCACATCACTGAGAGACTTCCAAGATCGCAGAAAACGGTAGTGTTATGTACTCGCAGACTGCATCCCCGAACCTGCATACTGCCACTCCGTTCGCGTGAACTCCACGGGCGCCTCGACGCCACGTCTAGTGTTACAGCCCGCCGCTGGCACGCTCGGGTCTATGCCCTCTTTATGTTCTCACTTCTCTTCTCTCGAAACCCACTCGCTCACAGTGCATACTGTACGCTTGGCTCCAATAAACAATTTTGCCTCGGACTCCGACTCACACCTCACTGGCGATGAGGATGGGATCGCCGCGGTCCCAAGCACGCAGCTTCAGCCCGCTGTGACTGAGTTAGCAAAACCACCTGGATCCGCTCCAGCCCCCAAGAGCCCCGCTCTTCAAGCACCAGCCGTCGACAATGGCAACCATGCTGCCTCCAGCCACCATCGGCGAATTCTCTCCGGCCGAGCCTTCTTACTGGCCTGTCTACCTGGAACGCCTGGAATTCTTCTTCCAAGCGCATGACATTACGTCAGACGACAAGAAGCGCGCTTTGCTGTGCAGTGTATGCGGTGTCGACGCGAATGCTCTGCTGCGCTCGCTTTGTGCACCCAAGGCGCCGTCAGAAACGCCGTTCAAGGACATCATCGCGAAGCTAAACGGACATTTCATCGGAAAGCCGAATGTCACGATGGAACGCTTCAGGTTCAACAAGCGCGACCAGCTCCCTGGTGAATCCGTGCAAGATTTCCTTGCAGCGCTTCGACAGTTGGCTCGCTACTGTGACTTTGAGGACTGGTTGGATCGTCTTCTGTGTGATCGCCTGGCTTGTGGCCTTCGCTACGAGACGATTCAGAGGCGTCTCCTCGCCTAACCAGACCTTAAGCTGACCAAGGCCACCCTACTGGCTCGTGCAGCGGAAGAAGCAGCCGCCAAGACTGAAGAACTGCGACGCTCAAAGGCTAAATTTTTGGTTGACACCAACCAACTACAAAACAGCAGTAAGTGCCACAGTGCAAAAAGACCCGCTTCTCCTAAGCAACCATGTTGGCGTTGTACTGGTGAGCATGACGCACAAACTTGCTCGTACCGTTCAGCTGTCTGCCACTTCTGCGGCAACAAGAGGCATCTCGAGAAAGCGTGTCGGAAGAAAGCAGCAGGAGAAAAGCAAGCTTCAAAATCCGGTCATCGAAAGGGATAGAAGAAAAAGTCGCAACATCGTGGACGCAACCACCACGTTTCGGAGTCCCGTGACCCAGTTGTGGACGTCAACCCTGTCACTGCTGCTGATTCGTACTCCGTCGAGCCTACGTATTGTTACAAAAATAAAAAAAGTGATTGCACGGGGCCCCGAGAGATGGCGGTAGCGGCACGCGGGCGCGGAGAGGGTGTTGGTCTTGTCGGTGGAGAGAGGAGACGTGGCTAATCATTTCGGAGAAACTCTCCCTGGTCTCCCTATAAAAGACGCCCCAAAACCCTTCCGAGGCGTCGGCTAGTTGACTCAAGTCAGGAGCGTCGAGGCAAAACCCCGCCAGACAATCCGAGCGAGAGCCACCGCAGCCGACAGTCTCCGCGCACGCGTAACCGCCCCGCCGCGCTCATGCCCGTACTCGAGAATCGCAGCTCAGTCTCTGTCGTTCCTTGGGGAACGGGTCGTCGTTAGTTGTGCCGAGGCAAAACCCCGCCAGGCACGGCTACCGATCCGGTCGCCCTGCTAAGTTTGCTATCCCCCGTAGAGCGAACAAAGTAACCCGTAACATATGGTGGAGGTGCGGGGTACCCTTCTGCAAGGCAACGAAAATGGTGTTGGACTTTCCAGAAAAGACGATCACAATACAAGGACACCAACTCCCGTTGCACCATCAGGAAGAGGGCTCAGCGGACTCCCCGGACACGGTAAAAGTACAATGTCTGGAGGAACTCAACTTACCTCCCAGAACGGAGGCCCTCATCGCTGTACGGATAGCCGCCTCGGGCACGTACCTAGTCGAGCCGCTAGACCAACCTAGAGAAGCGTCATGCCCCAGTGTAGCCCGCACCTTGACAGTTGTTAAAAACCAGGTGGGGTACATACGAGTTGCTAACACGGAGAGCACATCATTGCTAATACCAAAGAACACCACAATTGGAAGAGCAACTACAATGGGGAAAACAGTCTTGAGCATGGCTTTACCAAGTGGCCCCGAGGATGTGGCGCAGGACGTTAAACTGGGAGACCAGTTGCCTCTCAAAGAGAAGATGCAATTTCAGAGTTTAGTGAACGAGTACGGGCACCTCTTCTCCACCAAATCTGGCCCCATCGGGCGAACGACCGTCGCTCAACATGAAATCAACACCGAAGCGGCCCGGCCAATACAGCAGAACCCGTACCGCAGCTCTCCTTACGAACGCAAGGTTGTCGAAGAGCAGATCAGGGAGATGCTAACCAAGGGAGTCGTTCGAACGTCTACCAGCGCATGGTCATCACCAGTGGTACTAGTACGCAAGCGTGACGGATCCTGGCGGTTCTGCGTCGACTTCCGCAAGTTGAACGCTATCACCAAGAAGGACGTGCATCCCTTGCCACGTATCGACGACATCATGGACAAACTGCAGGGATCCCAATTCTTCACCACGCTGGACTTGGCCTCCGGCTACTGGCAAGTACCAATCAAAGAGCAGGACAAAGAGAAGACCGCATTTTCGACTGGATCCGGGCTCTACGAGTTCAACGTGGTTCCCTTTGGGCTTTGCAATGCCCCGGCAACATTCCAGCGCACCATAAACAAGGTACTGGCCAACCAGCTGTGGAAGACCTGTTTGGCTTACCTGGACGACATCGTCGTGTTCTCTCGCACATCCGAAGAACACCTGCGGGACTTACGGGAAATCTTTCAATCCCTAGACAACGCCGGACTGAAACTTCAACCTAGCAAGTGCTGCATCGCTTTCAATAGCATACGGTACTTGGGCCACATCATTGATGGGAAGACGATTCGGCCTGATCCCGACAACACGCGCGCCGTTCACGACACCAAGGCACCAACTAGCCGCAAACAGGTCCGGAGCTTCCTAGGCCTGTGTGGTTACTACCGAAGGTTTGTTAGGGATTTTGCACGCATCGCAAGGCCCTTGAACGAGCTGACAAAGATGGACGCCAAGTTCATCTGGGACGAAGCGTGCCAGGAGTCGTTTGAAACATTGAAGCAGCGGTTGACCTCGGATCCTGTCCTCCGACTGTTTGACCCTGACCTGCCCATCGAGCTCCATACTGATGCGTGTGGCTATGGAATCGGCGCAGTACTGGTGCAGAAGGATGGCATGGAGGAGTTCGTCGTTGGGTACGCGAGCCGACACTTGAATCAAGCAGAGATGAACTACAGCACAACGGAGCAAGAGTGCTTAGCGGTGGTCTACGCAACAAAACAGTTCCGCCCCTACATATTCGGCGCACCCGTAACTGTTGTCACTGACCAGGCAAGCCTCACGTGGCTCATGACGGCTAAGAACCAGAATGGCCGACTGATCCGATGGAGTTTGCTGTTGCAGGAATTCAACCTCACACTTAGGCACCGACCCGGGACAAGGAACATGAATGCGGACGCGCTGTCTCGATTGCCCTATGACCCTGCACCAGACCACGAGGAGGAACTGCCTGTATTCGTGATCTCCGCAGAGAACATTCCCAAACTGCAAATAGAGGATCCTTTCCTGCGGCCGATCATCTTACACCTACAAGGGGCAAGTAAAACCACGGGGAAGAAGATGAAGAGGGTTGCAAAACCTTTCTCCCTCATCGGCGGCACTCTGTACCGAAGAGCCAAAGGCGCGGATGAACGGCTGGCACTCGCGGTGCCTAGAACCCTACGACGCGAGGTCCTCTCCTCATGCCATGATGACGTGACCGCAGGCCACCTCGGGGTGAGGAGAACGCTGAAAAAGATTCGGCAGCGCTACTTCTGGCCTAAGATGTTTGCTGAGATCACTCACTACGTGCAGTCATGCCCCGACTGTCAGACCCGCAACACTCCGAGCACAAAGCCGGCAGGAGAGCTGCAACCACTGGCCCCAACTCTATACCCCTTCCAACAAGTCGGAATGGATTTCGTGGGCCCGTTGACTGAATCACAGGACGGTAACAAGTACATTGTTGTGATGGTGGACTACTATACGAAGTGGGTAGAGGCAGTGGCGACACCGGAGGCAACGGCTGCCTGCGCCGCAAGAGCATTTATGGAATCGATAGTCCTTAGACATGGTGCGCCGGAGCGGGTCATAACTGACCGGGGAAGCCACTTCACAGCGGAGATGATGGAGGAATTGTTCCAATTGACCAATACTAACCACGCCCGTTCCACGGCATACCATCCGCAGACCAATGGACAGTGCGAAAGGTTCAACCGGACGCTAGCAGTAATGATCAGCAAATACGTGTCGGCACATCATCGTGATTGGGACCAGTTTCTTCAGTACGTCATCTTCGCCTACAACTCTTCGGTACACGAGACCACGGGGTACTCCCCTTTTTACCTCCTTCACGGGAAGGAGCCGACTCTCCCTATCGATGCCACTTTGGGGCTCGGGCAGCATGAGCTGCAGGCTACGTCCAACGAAGACATCGCAGTGCACTGGGAGGAAGCCAAACGTATCGTTACTGAACGAGAGTACAAGAGCAAGGAAAAAAGCAAGGAGCGGTACGATGCGACAAGGCGCACCCAGGACTTCGAACCAGGTGATCTGGTCCACATCCGGATGCCCACATCCAAACGAGGAAAAACTACCAAGTTCGTGCACCCATATCACGGCCCGTTCCGAATAGTGAGGCGAACCTCTGTGAATGACTGGGAGGTGGAGTCCAGGCGGGGAAAGCGAGAGGTGGTCAACGTGGAGCGGCTGAAACCATTTATCGCCAGGGAAACAGCTTATGATAGCACACCCCAAGGATGCCCACTATCAGCCAACAAGATTTCACCCGAGGAATCCGAATCAGCGTCGAAAGCAACCACCACAGAACAAACACCGGACAACATGGATATCAGTGAAGGTTGTGAAAGTGATGGTGCCGGTGATTACGACGACGATGAGTTCTTCGACGCGATAGACTTTCCAGACTTTCCAGCTCGCGGTGAACTCACGTCAGAAACAACATCGGCATCAGCAGATGAAACAACGAACACTAGACCACGCAGAGTGCTTGTGAAACCCCGTCAAGAAGGGTTCGTGTATTACTAGTGATACAGACTGAGCGAGGACGCTCAATGTTTTTTTGGGGGAATGTGATGTTACAAAAATAAATAAAGTGATTGCACGGGGCCCCGAGAGATGGCGGTAGCGGCACGCGGGCGCGGAGAGGGTGTTGGTCTTGTCGGTGGAGAGAGGAGACGTGGCTAATCATTTCGGAGAAACTCTCCCTGGTCTCCCTATAAAAGACGCCCCAAAACCCTTCCGAGGCGTCGGCTAGTTGACTCAAGTCAGGAGCGTCGAGGCAAAACCCCGCCAGACAATCCGAGCGAGAGCCACCGCAGCCGACAGTCTCCGCGCACGCGTAACCGCCCCGCCGCGCTCATGCCCGTACTCGAGAATCGCAGCTCAGTCTCTGTCGTTCCTTGGGGAACGGGTCGTCGTTAGTTGTGCCGAGGCAAAACCCCGCCAGGCACGGCTACCGATCCGGTCGCCCTGCTAAGTTTGCTATCCCCCGTAGAGCGAACAAAGTAACCCGTAACAGTATGGAACGCCCAAGTCCGCCATGGTGAACCGAACTTCGCCTGCCTTCTGTGTGGACGTGCGCATCAACAATATGCCACTGTCCATGGAAGTCGATTCCGGAGAGAACCATGGATAAGCTTGATCTACCAAGGCAAGAAATTCACCCCAGTTCTCTGCAACTTCGTTCTTACACAAAAAAGCACCTAGAGATTCTGGGATTCCTGGAAGTGACAGTCTCACACAAAGCAAAGTGCGCCCGCCTTCGCCTCTTTGTTGTGCGTGGATCCGGCACTAGCCTGCTGGGAAGAGACTGGTTTCCTGCCTTGGGGATCTCACTCTGCGGAATAAACTACGTTCCCGGAAGCGAAGCTCCACTTACCAGGTCAACAGCAATCTCTGAATTCCCCGAGGTTTTCGCTGAAGGACTGGGAAAGAGCAAGGGGCCTCCTATGCGCATAGAGGTCAACGTGGGAGCTACTCCAGTGTTCCGAAAAGCTCGACAAATCCCCGTGGCTCTCCAATCGCGAGCAGACGATGCCATTGACGCTCTCGTTCAGGAAGGTGTATACCAGCCCGTGCGTTCATCACGCTGGGCTACTCCCGTGCTCGGAGTCGTCAAGAAAAATGGCAAGATCAGAATGTGTGGACACTACAAGAGCACTGTGAATCAAGCGATCAAGTCTGAGACTTCTCCGCTGCCAACAGCAGGCCAGCTTTTCTCGAACCTTGCTGGCAGCACAGCCTTCTCACAGCTTGACCTAAACCAAGCATACCAGCAGCTCGCTGTAGACGACGAAACAGCTGACCTTCTAACAGTGAACACTCACCGAGGACTGTTCAGAGTCACTCGCCTACCGTTCGGAGTGCCAACTGTCGTGGCCATATTCCGGCACTACACGGAAGAAGTCCTTGTTGGGTTTCGAGGGGTTCACGTCTACCTCGACGATATCATTGTTCGAGGCCGAGATGCTAAAGAGCACAACGAACGTCTGCGATCCCTGCTGAAACGCATCAAGGATGACAACATACGTCTTAACCAAGAGAAATGCACTTTTGGGACGTCGGAAGTGACCTTCCTTGGATATCGCATAGACGCAACTGGTATTCAACCAACAGAAGAGAAGGTTGAGGCTCTCAAGAATGCACGGCAGCCTGAGAACAAACAGCAGCTACAGTCTTTCCTCGGACTGTTGAATTTTTACAACAGGTGCCTGCGTGGCTCTGCGCATATTCTTAAACCACTTCATCGTCTCCTCGAAAAAAATCAACCCTGGAGATGGCGCCAAGCAGAAGCCAACGCTTTTAAGCGCGCCAAAGAGCTCGTACAAGCATCGAATGTTTTGGTACACTACGACTTGCACAAGCCGCTCACGCTTGCCTGCGATGCATCTCTTTATGGAATAGGATTTGTCCTTAGCCATTAAGACTCATCTAGACAAGAAGCACCTATTGCATTTGGTTCCCGTACTCTGACTACGCCGGAACGGAACTACTCCCAAACGGATCAAGAGGCTTTGGCTGTCATCTCTGGGATCAAGAAGTTCCACCACTTTCTCTATGGGAGACATTTCAAGGTGTACACAGATCACAAGCCGCTCATGGGTTTTCTGCACCACAGCCGCCCAATGCCTAACGTGCTTTCACCGCGAATGCTTCTTTGGAATCTGCTGCTTGCTCAGTACGACTATGAGCTCATTTACAGACCAGGACGACAAATGGGCAATGTGAATTTGTTCAGCCGCCTGCCGCTCCATCAACGGATGCTCAGAGTCCGGTTATGGGAGACGTCCGGCTGCTCGGAAGCCAAGACGGGCCGCTAGCAGCACCGCCTTTCTATGAGCTCTGTGTTGAATACTCGAAGTTGCGGCCAAATCGAGTTTGATGAGAATTTGTTGCTGTCATCGGATTGAGTTAAGTGAGGGGCACCCGAAGACATCGACATTTTACCGGTGAGCGCGTTTTTGGCGCTATTAGGTGTGGGAACGCGACCTTAGCGCGTTCCCTTTGGTTCGGCTTCGCCACACCGCTTGCTCCTCGCGGGAACTTGCTCGGCAAGACTTCGGCGAGGGGGATCTACCTCCTCGCCGTAGGAGTGTCTTTAAGCCGGCGAGCGCGCGCGGGATGCGAGCTGCGGCGGGGGAAAGTTGGAGCTCGGGAAGCGAGGCGAGAGGACGTGCCTAGCGACCTCCTTCCTTCGAGGATCGGGCAAAAAGGAGGGCGACAATGGCTGCCATCGGCGTCCCAGCGAGGCAAACGCGAGCGCGCTGAGGCGCCCCCGGAGATGACTGTTGTCGCGGTGAGTCGAACCTCTCGATTCCCTTAAATTGCCCGGGCGAGGAACTAGATCCTCACCGTCAACCAGCTAGCCTGCATGCTCTTTGGATGTTTATTATTCGGTAATAAATGTCAACGAGGGAAACACTTGTCGCTTCCTTTGTTCCGTCGAGCCACGGCCCGCCGCGGCTGGCGCGATACAGCGCGCAGCCGCGGGGTGGGGGCAGATAGCTTGCTAGCTGGGCGAAACGAGAAGACGAAGACGGATTAGTCTCTCTCGTCGACGGTTTTGCTATTGCAGGGAAAAGTAAACCAATCTACTTTAAACCCCTCTATAACCCCACATAGGACACTTTTTCCGAGAGGGCGGGCTAGGCCTATCGCTAGCGTGGTAGGCCAGCTGCTAGTATGGAAATGGAACAACAGCTCGTGCCTGGCGCCGATGGTGATGCGGCCGTCGTAGAAGCCCACGACTCGGACGAGGAAGAAGATAACTGCATGCATCAAGACGATAAGAGTTTGGTAGAGAGCCAGAATTTGTCCAAAAAGGGGAAGACAGGGTCGTGAAGAGTTGGAGTGAGGTGATATCAAGAGCGCAACGACGCCGGGACCAAAGACAGCTACGTCTAAGCGATAACCAAAGCAAGCAAGCACCATCGCCCTTCGCCACCGGGGCAGCAGTCGAGACCTACACTTCGTCAAGCCAGGCATTGGTTCAAGCCTCTACCAAGGGACCATTGCAAGCTAGTCCTGAGACTCCACGGTGGGCTCAACTTGCAGCACATCTTACCCTCACAGCTGACCCTGGCTCTCCTTCACGCCACCAGCACAACCTGGCGTGAAGCGAACATACACCTGCAGATCGACCAAGCCCAGAATACTGCAACGATAAGCACACCGTCTGTTCACATTGGCGAGAAATCAATCGGTGTAACTGACATCAAAATCAAGGATGAAAAACATTCTGTGGAGATATACGGGCTTGCGCCCGATGACTCAGTCAAGGGTGTCATTCAAGGAGTTCCGGAGGAATTTACAATTCAAGAAATCATTGAAAACATCGAGCAGGACGGCTTCGAGTTGTACGCAGCAAGGCGGATGGGGTCAACTACTGTGATCCTGACGTTCGCAGGGTCAGAAGTTCCCCGCTGCGTCTACCTCTACGGAACGGCACACCGGTGCACACTCCACAAGAAAACAGTACCAGTGTGCAGTGTGTGCTGCGAGGTGGGCCACCGTAACACGGCCTGCCCACGCCCAGGAACACGCGCCTGCTACGAGTGCGGTACGCGCGACCCAGGACCTGACCACACCTGCGTGGCAAAGTGCTCCCTGTGCGAAGGCGCTCACGTTACGGGCGCCAGAGGATGTTCGAGGCGCTTCGTCACTCCGTAAGTTATTCGCCGGAGAGAGCAGCAGCAGCGACGACAGGCGCAAGGTCAACATCAGGTGAAGTCGCAACAGGCCTGCAACAGAAAGCGTCGGTGGAGGAGCAGCGGCTGTCGAGGCGGGACAGGTCTTCGAGCCAAAGTCGAAGGGACCGATTGCCAACTCCAAGACGAACGGGGAGGAGTACCTCCAACACCGGTTGAACACGTGTCGCTGACGGCAGCAGACAGCAGTCGAGGTCCAGCTCAAGGTCCAGGAACAAGACACCAGCGAGGAGCAACTTAAAACAGGTGGGCTAGACAGACAGATCCTCCATCATAGATGACAACCAAATTCCCCCGTTATTGCAAGGGCCTCAGAAGCAATCCAAAGAGTGCGAACAACTGAAGCCATTGGTAGCCAAACAAAATGAGCAGATTGCTAAGCTAACTGCACAAATAGAAAATCTAAGTGAAATGTATCGATCTATATTAAATAAAAGCTAGACTAAGAGCTGTAGCCAAAGGGCGGACACCAACACAAGGAGAAAGGTACCCAAGCGGGACATCCAGCCAGAGCAGCCGGAACACCAAAAGTCACCAATGTCAGCCACAAAGGACGAACCAGAGTGGGTGCATCCCATGCAGGAAATGAACAGCACCATTGCGCAGCTCGCAAACAAGGTATCACAACTGGTGATGCAAATGACCTCAAAGATATCTAGGATAGACAAGCTTGAAGCCAACGCTAATCAGGTTCTACTGACGCAAAAGACAAGGAAGGGGGTACCGTTTGCCAAGACGGGATTACAGGTTAGTCACACAACCAGTAGCCTCAGGCAAAATCAAGATGGGGCAACCTACTAAAAAGCCAACTGAGACCACGACAATTATCCAGTGGAATTACCATGGCTTTAGAGACAAGGCAGGCGAGCTACAACAATATGTGGACTCACTCAACAGCAAGCCCGACATCTTAGTCATGCAGGAGACAAACAAAAAACCCAAACTTCCGGGCTTCGTAACGTACGTCTATCCGACGGGAAGAGGGACGGTAGTGCTGGTGCGGAACACAATAGCGGCAACAACATCTAACAACACAAAGAGGGTACGAGCACACCTTGATTGAAATCCACAGCCGAGGTATAGGAAGTGTACACAACGGTTTTATACTCAGTCTGTACTGCAGACCTTCCAAGAAGGGCCTTGACCTAGCGGGGACAATTCAGGATGCCATGGACAAAGCCGGCTATAGACCTTTGCTCGTACTTGGTGATTTCAATGCGGTGCATACGACGTGGGGGTATAAGTTCTGCTCGAAAAGAGGGAGGCAACTAGTTAACCTCATGGATCAGCACAATTTGGCCTTGCTCAATGAACCAGGCACTCCAACACGAGTGAGTACTAGCACTGCAGAGATATACCACGCCTGACCTGTCGCTCTTGGCAGGTATCCTGGACGCTACGTGGCAAAACACTGGAGTGAACTTGGGGTCCGACCACGACGTCCTGAAGATCACAGCAAGGGGCCCCGCCTTCAGGGCTAAGTTCAGAATAGCATGAATTACGAACTGGG
This sequence comes from Haemaphysalis longicornis, assembly GCF_048455015.1. Lineage (NCBI taxonomy): Eukaryota > Metazoa > Arthropoda > Arachnida > Ixodida > Ixodidae > Haemaphysalis > Haemaphysalis longicornis. The sequence continues at coordinate 46,472,348 of NW_027526204.1, forward strand.
ACAAACTTAGGAAGGTACAGGTAGAGGGGGTAGAAGAGGTAACTGTAGTGGACGCGCATTTCACGGCGCGCTGAAGGTGCGTTTCTCACGCTCGCTCGGGCGGCGCTTCGCGTTACCGGACCCGCCGGATGTATGACGCGTGAGCTATCGTGTTCCACGCCTGCGCTGCCGCGCCATCAATGGCCGGGGGGGGGGGGGGGGGGTTCTTTTCTCTTCGCTTTAATAAAGGCACTTGAGTTCCAGCAGCCGGTCGGTGTGGTCGCTTTATCGTCGCTCGTCAGCCGACGAGACATGGTGTCAGAAGTGGGATAAAGTTAGCGACAAATCGATCAATTATTGCTAGCGATCAGTCTAAGGTGCGTAGCCTGCAAGAAAACGCTATGGCGGATGGAGAGATCAAGCCTTCTATCCAGTTCAGTGGCACCGGGCTTCAACCGCCACCGAAATTCGATTTTGGGAACCCAAGCTCCTGGAAAGAATGGGTCTACAAGTTCGGCGACTATTGCTATGCATCTGGGCTCTACCAAGCGCCGGGAGAAGTACAGGTCAGAACGCTTCTTTACGCCATGGGCTCCCAAGACGCCCGCCGCGTTCTCGACACTCTAGCATTGTCCAGCGAAGACTGGAGCTCGCTAGAAGCAGTCAAAAAAGTTCACCGATCACTTCATCCACCCGGTCAACGAGGTCTACGAAAGTGTCCGCTTCCACCGTCGAACCCAGGGCGAAGGCGAGACTGTAGACGAGTTCTACACTGCGCTGCGTACACTTGTCAAAAAGTGCAACTACGCCTCAGCGGAAGTGGAAGAACGACTCGTTCGAGACAGGTTCGTCGTGGGTCTCCGGGGCTCTAACCTTGTGGACAAACTGTGCCGAACACGAAAGCTTACCCTTGAAGAAGCAAGACTACAGGCTCTCATCAACGAAGATGCCGTGAAAGCCCGTGCAGCGGTGTTCCAAAAAGAGCCGAATCCTGCTCACGTTGTCGCCGAGGCCAAAGTTCAAAAGCGCTTCCAAAAGCCGCGACATGGCTCGGATTCTCAAGGCAGCTCCGGCAAGCGTGTTACGAAGTCCAACACAAGCGACGCTACCACGAGCTGCAGATACTGCGGTCGACCAACGCATTCTCGAGCAGATTGCCCAGCTAGGCAAGCCAAGTGCAAAGGGTGTAATCGGATTGGACACTTCGAAGCAGTCTGCGAAAAGAAAAGCAAGAAGAACATGGGAGCTCTCACACTGCACTCCGTAGCAGCCATCACCAGAGCCAAGTTCGTAAAAGTGGCCGTCAACGGACTACGCTAACTTCAAGGTTGACTCGGGTGTGGAGGTGACAGTGGTACCGGACTCGTTTCCAGGCATACCGAAACAGCTGCAAAAGCCAGAAGGTGAGCTTACGGGCCCAGGAAATTACTCCCTCACCGTTCTCGGAACATTCCAAGCGAAACTGAGCTGGAAAGGCAGGTCTACAGTGCAAACAGTGTATGTTGTGCCTTCGCAAGACCCGCCGCTTCTTGGATTCCCTGCGATACAGGCTCTCGGAGTTATACGGTTCGTGGACAGTGTGACGGATTCTACCGTCACTTTGAAGGACAGACTCTTCGATGGCTTGGGCGAGCTGCAAGACGAATACGTGATACGTCTCCAACCAGGCGCCAAACCGTTCTCACTCAGCGTGCCGAGAAGAGTACCGATTCCGCTTCACAAACCAGTTCGAGAGGAGCTCAGCAAGCTCGAATCCCAAGGAGTCGTCCGACGGGTGGACCGTCCCACACCATGGTGTTCCGGTATGGTGGCTGTCCCAAAAGCAGGAGGAGGCTACCGAATATGCGTTGACCTCACCCGACTCAACGAAGTCGTGCTTCGGGAGCGTCACATACTACCCTCAGTCGAGAACATCCTGGGACGACTCGGATCAGCAAAGGTATTCTCTAAGCTCGATGCTACTGCTAGCTTTCACCAGGTGAAGCTTTCAGAAGAAAGTCAAGAATTCACTACGTTCATAACACCAATGGGAAGGTTCTGTTTCCAAAGGCTACCTTTTGGAATCTGCTCACCGCCAGAATATTTTGAGCGACAGATGAGCAGAATTCTGGAAGGCCTCGAAGGAGTTGTGAGCATGATTGACGACATTCTTGTCTTCGGAGCATCGCAGCAAGAGCATGACCAACGTCTCAAGCAGGTGTTACAGCGCTTGGAAGAAGCGGGAATCAAGCTGAACCGCAAGAAGTGCACGTTTTCTGCAAACCAAGTCAAGTTTCTTGGAGTCATGGTTAGCGCACAAGGAATCAGTCCCGATCCAGAAAAGGTCGAGGCCTTGGCCGAGCTACCAACCCCATCGGATTTCAGCGGTGTCCGAAGACTGCTGGGAATGGCGAACCGTGTGGGCCACTTCATTCCTCATCTTTCCGACATCACAGCACCGATCAGGGCATTGATTCAAAAGAGAAACTCATGGTTTTGGGGAACGTGCCAGCAAGCAGTTTTCGACAAGCTCTAAAGCTTGCTGAGTTCAGAGGTCGGCATGGCTAAATATGACCCATCGTACCCCACGGTTGTGTCAGCTGCCGCAAGCTCATACGGCCTCGGAGCCGTATTGCTTCAAGATCAACCATCGGGAGAACGACGAGCGGTTGCTTACGCCTCACGATCCCTAACCGACACTGAAATCTGCTACAGCCAAACGGAAAAGGAAGCTTTGGCTGTGACGTGGGCTGTCGAGAAGTTCGACCAGTTTCTGAGGGGCATCGCATTTCAAGTCGAAACGGATCATCGTCCTTTAGTCACGCTCCTGGGATCAGCAGAACTCGACATGATTCCGCCCAGAATCCAGCGCTTGCGAATCCGTCTTATGCGCTATCATTTCACTGTTCTCTACGTCCCTGGCAAGCTGATTGCCACGGCAGACACGCTGCCAAGGGCTCCTATTCAGGGACACGATCCGGAGCGAAGTCAACGGCAGACAGACTCCATCGAGTTATTCGTCGGGGAAGTCGTTACAGCAGCTGCCGACCTCATGTCCTCCCGCATGGATGCGTTACGCAAGCACCAAGCGGAAGACGGCATCTGTTCTGGGCTACTCCGCTTCTGCGAGAAAGGATGGCCAGAAAACGTCCCAAAAGTTCCAGTTCACCTATGGGAGTACTGGAAGGAAAGGGGCAACATCACAGTGTGCGATGGCTTCTTGCTCAAAGATCGCCGCATCATTATTCCAAGCCTGATGCGCCGTGAGGTACTTCAGCAAATCCACGAAGGCCACCAGGGGATTGGACGGTGCAAGGCAAGGGCAAGGGACGCAGTTTGGTGGCCTACCCTTAACAGCGAAATTGAGCAGCTCGTAACATCGTGCGAGAAATGCGCTCAGACGAGAGTTCAGCGTTCGGAGCCACTAATCCCAACACCGACTCCAAATCGGCCATGGCAGCGTGTAGGCGCCGACTTGTTTGAACTTGACAGAACTCACTACATAATCGTGGTGGACTACTACTCACGTTTTCCGGAAGTACCGTATTTACCCGATTCTAACGCGCACCTTTTTTCCGCAAAAATAGGCCGAAAAATCGCATGCGCGTTAGAATCGGATACAAAACCGAAACTGCCGAAACAGCTGAAATTTCGTTCCACCCATCGCCATCTCCATCTCAAGATGGCGCCAAAGCTTTTAGCAACAATTTTAAGTGCGAATGCACTTTATAAGCGACCCTGAATTCCGTTGACCGCCGTCCGTCCACATAGCAACAGCTGCGGGTGCGCGCGCTCCTCGTCTTCCTTGGCAACGGGGGGAGATGGGCGCGCGCTGCCTCGCCGCTGACATGGCACATACTCACGTGGGGGATTGGCCAGGAATCTCCTCGTCTTCCTTGGCAACGGGGGGACATGGGCGCGCGCTGCCTGGCCGCTGACAGGGCACATACCCACGTGGGGGATTGGCCAGGAATCGGGCGTGAGAAGGGCTAATGCACCCGCTTGAAGGAGTACTGACACGAAATTTCAAAGCTGAGATCCGCTCTAGCAATCAAGTACAACGACAACACAAATAGGTATATGTGCATGGCACATACCCACGTGGGGGATTGGCCAGGAATCGGGCGTGAGAAGGGCTAATGCACCCGCTTAAAGGAGTACTGACACATTACCGAACCGCGCAAATTCAACTCCTGCATTCGCACTTTCACATTCTTCCCCTCGGGGAAATGCGGGGAAATTTTTTTCGGATCTAGGTGCCTAGGCTTTTCTATCGGCGGTAACACAAATAGTCAAATTATTCCACTTTCGCGCTTGATAACAGCAATGGCAGCAGCGGCAACGAAGGTGCGCCGCTTCCGCGGCTTACGAGCGGCTCCCACGCTTCACAACGAGTGGTTGGCTGAAGCGTACGCCTCTGGAGAAGCTCGCGGGATGGGCGTGTGAGGCGTGGGCCACGATCCCATCGAACATGGTTGAACGTTCGTTCAGAAGTGTGGCATCGCGAACGCGCTTGACGACACCGATGACGAGATGTTGCGGTGAGCGGAAGGCGACAAGAAGCTCCCGGAGAGCGACGAGGAGTGAGATGAGTGAGATTACTTCGGGAAATAAATCGCCCGTTTCTCTCGCATTCGTTTTTATTGCTCACAAAGTTCCTTGCGCGCTACAATCGGAGGTGGAAGTTTTTTTCGGTTTTTTGCCTGGAAAATAGGGTGCGCGTTAGAATCGGGGGCGCGTTAGAATCGGGTAATTACGGTAATCAGCTTGTCGTCGACCACCTCCACAGCTGTCATTGCGGCTGTCAAGAGCACGTTTGTCCGACATGGAATACCTAATGTGTTCGTGTCTGACAACGGCCCGCAATTTTCGTCACGGGTGTTCGCCGAGTTCGCGCAGACCTACGGATTTTATCACATCACAAACAGCCCGGGCTAGCCACAGTCAAACGGCGAGGCAGAACGCATGGTGCGGACCATGAAGGATCTTTTCACAAAATCCAAGGACCCACACATGGCGCTTCTGGTGTACCGCGACACGCCAGGAGTGAGCGGATACAGCCCGTCGCAGCTCCTAATGGGCCGACGTCTGCAAACGACCGTGCCGAAGATGCCAGACGCCCTGCAACCGGAGTGGCCGCCACACGACGAAGTCACAGCTAAGGCTAAAGCTAACCGAACAAAACAAAGTCAAGACTTCAACCGTCGTCACGCCGCCCACCAACTCCGCCCACTCGCTGACGGGGAGGATGTGTGGGTGCAGGATATGTCATGCGCAGCAAAGGTGCTTAGCCCAGCAAGAAGACCGCGCTCATATGTGGTTGAAACACCGACAGGCATCATTCAGCGCAACCGTCGGCATTTGGTGCCATTGAACGGTGCAGGCATGCCTGATGGCCTTGCGTCTGACAGTTATTCAAGCACAGACGAAACACCAGCAGTGACGGTCGAAAGCTCCGCGGATCAAAGTGGAGAGCTAACTTCAAATCAGGGCACCGAGCAGCCAGAAGCAACGGCTGAAACAACAGCGATGTCGCCATCAACGAAGTGCCATCAACGATGTCGCCATCAAAGAAGTGGACGCGCATTTCACGGCGCGCTGAAGGTGCGTTTCTCACGCTCGCTCGGGCGGCGGCCGGACCCGCCGGATGTATGACGCGTGAGCTAGCGTGTTTCACGCCTGCGCCGCCGCGCCATCGGGGACCGGGGGGGTTTATTTCTCTTCGCTTAATAAAGGCATCTGAGTTCCAGCAACCGGTCGGTGTGGTCGCTTTATCGTCGCTCGTCAGCCGACGAGACAGTAACGACGGAGAGCAAGCCCTACGAGCACTGGTATGGGGAGCAACTCGACTTGGTGGAAAAACACACCGAGAGAATTGCAACCACAAACCAAACCCCACGTGTCGACGCAAAACTGGCACATCTCTGGGAAGCTCGGCGCAGTCTCACCAAACGCTTGAAGTGGCAGCGACACAACAGAAAGCTCCGCAAGAAAATCCAAGAAGTCAACAAACAGGCTGCAGAATACGCTGCGGAGCTATCCAGGAAGAGCTGGCTCAGCCTGTGCGACGAACTTCAGGGAACTCTATCGGCTCGCATGACGTGGCAGCTCCTTGACACCTTATTGATCCCATGACAAGCAAGGGTGAGATAAACAGAAATATGACCAGAACACCGAACAACTATGATGGCGACGTGAACAGGCTCTTTGGGGATCATAGAGACAAATACCTCAAGACGGAAAGAAGTGTAGAGCGGCGAGGATCTTATCGGGGAGCACCCAACGAGACGCTGGGCAAACCGTTCACCGACTTCGATTACCGAGAGCCGTCAGAATAGTGCCCCAGGTCCACATACCGTTACGTATAAGCTAACGACAGAGCCACGAATGATCTCTTGCGGCACATGAACGAGGCCTCGGTGAGCGGCAACCTACCGATGCGATGGAAGGAGGCGGAGATCACATTCATACCGAAGCCCGAAAATTGCCCGCACATTGACAATCTAAGGCCAATTTTCCTCAGTGATGGAGCGGATGGCGCTAAATAGGCTGCAAAAGCATCTAGAAAACACCAATCAGATTCCAGATACCATGATTGGATTCTGAAAGCGCCTCGGAACACAGGACAAATAAAGAGGAGGTCATGAAGCAGGTCACGAGACATTCGCCCAGAGCCATTTTGGCGCTTGACCTCAAGGGCGCATTTGATAACGCCTCTCACGCCAGCGTCCTATCGAACCTCCAGGGCACCGGATGCGGAGAACGGGTATACAATTATGTACTTCTTGACTGACCGCCAGGCGAGAATCAAAGGGGGGGAAGAGGTGTATCCCCTCCCGTGAAACTAGGAAGCCAGGGGACCCCACATGGATCCGTATTTTCACCCCTTTTGTTTAACATGGCACTCCTGGGCCTGCCAAAGGCGCTCGGATTGATCGAAGGATTGGGGCATGCGCTATATGCCGACGATTGCGCTGCTGAGCACGAGGTCGCGGGTTCGATTCCCGGCCGCGGTGGCCGCTTTTCTGATGGAGGCGAAAAGCAAAAACGCCCGTGTGTACGAGCTTTCGGCGCACGTTAAAGATCCCCAGGTGGTCAAAATTAATCCGGAGCCTTCCACTACGGCGCGCCTCATCGCCTGCGTTGCGTCGGCGCGTTAAACCCTAAAAAATCAAAAAATATATGCCGACGAAATCTCGCTCTCGACGACGAAAGCAGGCTCTTCATGATGGATCCAAGACACGCTGCAGGCAGCCGCAGATGTCGTGGACAAATACGCCAAAGAGTATAGCTTTAGATGCTCCCCAGCTAAATCAGCACTGGTGACCATCCGGCCAAGGGCGCCTGAGAAACAAAAAGAGGACATAAAATTCAGCCTATAGAGGGTGAAGACATCGTCCCATGCCCTAGCACAAAAATTCTCGGATTAGCCATCCAGGCCGACAACAGGGCATCAATAGCCGTTGCAAAACTAAAGCGCACGTCGGAACAAATCCTTCATATGCTCCGACGGGTGGCGTCAAGAATAATAATACTTTATTAATACTTATTTGTACTCATGGTGGGTGGAACCAGGCGTACAGGGCCGCAAAAGGCAGAATTGCCCATACCAGTCAGGCTTGCGTACTCAACCTGGGAATCAAATTACAGTTCAAAGTGGACGAGATAAAGGGGAGTTGGAAAAAAAAGGGGGGGGGGGAGAAGTGAGGGGGGAAAAAGTGGGGAGAGAAAGTAGGAGGAAGAAAGGAGGGCGGAATGGCATGTCAGAGAATAAATACAGAGAATATAAAAGAAGACGAGGCCTCAAGGAGAGGGACACACTTAGGCTCGTCCAAGCCTTTGTGGTAACCAGAATCACTTATGTAACACCTTATCTCCTCCTGAACGAAGGGAACACACAGGTGCTGGATGTCACCATCCGCAAAGCCGTCAAGCAAGCTATTTGAGTGCCTCTACATGCAAGCTCTTGGAAATGGCCTTGCACAACTCGGTTGACGAGCTCATTGAGGCCCATCTCGCCAATCATAAACAAAAGCTGAGCCAGACAAAAGCGCGTAGACGCATCTTGCAGTAAATCGGCTGGAGGGCGACGACACCGGCGGACAGAGACCAGCTGCCGGATGAATGGCTGGAAGCCATCAAAGCTAAGCCATCAAAGCGAAGAAGGGGCTATCTTCACGGACGCCTCCATGAATGACGGTACGAACCGGTCAACAGCAACGGTGACAACCACGAACGAGCTGCTGACGTGTGCATCCGCTGTAGTCAAGAGCATTGAAGAGGCAGAGGAGCTGGCGATTGCTCTGGCCCTTACTCTACCGGACAAGACCAATGTGGTCACGGATTCCCAGCAAGCCTACAGAAGCTTCCAGTACGGCTGGGTGTCCCGGTTGGCCCTCTGAATGCTCAGCGAGAAAAAACCTCCGAAGGAAACAGTAGAATTAGTGTGGGTGCCGGCCCATTCTGCGGTGGAGGGTAACGAGTTTGCCCACCAGCAGGCCCGAGCACTGACTTACCGGGCCACGCCTGCAGTAAAGAAAAAAAAAACAGCCCTTGCTTACTTACAGGGCAATAACCTCTTATTGCAGGCACGACAGGAGGAAGCTACCAGCACCACACGCAGCACTCACGGAGGTACAAGCAAACTGTATACCGGCAAATCCAGACACAGTCCTTTCCGCACCCCCGCCTACTCAACCGCATGTTCCCAACCCAATTTGAAGAAGCTTGCCCAATCTGTAAAAAAACTAGGCACTCTCCAGCAAATGGTAGGAGAGTGTAGGTTTAGCTCCAAGCACCCGCCCCCCTAACCTGAGCCTCGCCCCACCAACCCCACTCTACCCTTTAAGAGAGGTGGAGGATCTTGTTGACCAGCCCCGCCCTAGAGGATCAGCTACGGCTGGTCACGAAGGTCCCGGCGGCGAGAGCAGCATATGGATTCCCGTGTACAGGGCGTCCAGTGTAAAGTTCGCAATGAACGCCTCTTAAATAAAGTTTCTTCTCTCTCACGCGCGAAACCGGCGTATGCATGAGCCTGATGTAGTTACACTGCCCTAAAATTTACTAACAGTGTCTCCGTTACCAGCGTTTCCTCAGATGTTCATGCTACGGCTATACACTACGATGTAAATCGGTTTTGTGCGCATGCGTAATCTAACGGAGCACTCATACCTGACAGCACGCCCGTTACGGTTGCCAATATCATACCTCATATATTGATTACCACCATTTACAAGCCAGTGTGTCTTAATTTCGCGAACATTCAACGAAAGTACGATGGATAATGCAGAATTATACTCGGTGATCAGCACACGACTTAGAGTCGTCTTGCCGTGAGGTGAGCGCCCGTAAACATTCATCTGCTACATATATCCTCCGCGAGCAGCCCGGAGACGGGCTTAGAATGTAATCCGCGTCCGCGACTAAGCGCTTCTTCAAAACATCGTCATATGGCTCAGGAAGCCTGCAGAATAAAGCACAAACTTAAATCAGAGGGCCTTATCCGATACCACAATCTTCCAACGACACCTTTCGTCGCTTGTGAACTGCCTAGCCTGTATACTTCCAAATATGCGTCCGCCGAACCATCAGCTGTTCGTTGAAGTAAAAAAACAAAAGGAAAGTGAACGCGAGATTTGTGCGTGTGGGATTACTAAAACGTTCTTTGCTTTATTTCACTCCGCATTTGTACACAGCGTCCCCCTCCCCTCCGCCACCCATGTCTCGCGAAATAGCAGCTGTATTAGTGTATTTTGCTTCTGGTCTCGTGAGCCCTTCCTGACTTAGGTTTCGACGAACGTCTTTAGTGTATCAGAAGCTGCGCTGTTTTTTTTTTTCATTTCCTTTAGAGCTATTCTGTATCTCCCGGACTTGCACAGCGTTTATTTTTCCGTAGTTTCATTACCTTTCTTGGTTCCTGCTATCAGGCGTGAACGGGCACGTATTTATCGAAGCACAACCTCGTAATATACTTCACATTTTCGCATGGCTTATTTACTTGTAAAAGGCATAACCCAAGCAGCCGAGGCCGATTGCCAATGATTGGAAACCACACGGGTCCCCATTGGCTTCCGAGCCGTCAGCCACTCATCGGTAACTTGGCTGAAAGATTGAGTGAGCGCCAAGCAAACGGCGACCGGAAGTAACGTCACACGGAAGGCTTTTCGGAAGCCGAGCTTCAGCTGACGGATAAAAGCGCATTTCGGCCTTGAGCTTGCCGAGCCCGTGACCACAGAACAGGGAGGATTTTAGAGAAGCAAAGGTCTAGCTTTGCCTGTAGTGCCAGAAAAAGCGTAGTGGCGGCGTCGTGAACTACCCAGTACGCCCGCTTGATGGCGCTGTAAACACGGCTTTGTAAACATGGCGGATGCTTTTTGCACAGGCCGCTTGAGCTCCTTAATAACATGGCTGCCCTCGCACGGCGGCCGCCGGCTCGCTGCTCCACGGCCGGACTCGACTCTCCTCCTGCCGCGCGCGAAAGGGGCGTCGAGTCCGGCCGTGGCTGCTCCTGCTGGCTGGCACGCTGGTCGCGTGTTTACTTGCGCCGCGCTAGTGAAGTGATGTTACGCCAGGTGACCAGATGGCCTCGACTGGCACAGACCACAGTGAGCAGCAAGTGAGAACAAATCGTTTATTGACATCCGCAAGTTTACAGAGGCCAGGACATCATTTCATTTCGATCGCTGCAATTGTACGTCGCTTTCGTGACAACATTTTTTTTTTTTTTGCCATAACAACTCGTTCACTTGCGCTAAGATTTCGAACGAAGGGCACAAATGAAGTATTGACGGCGACAACGGTTTCCTTTGCACCGTCTTTCTAGCGGAGTGCATAACACTCACCTTCTGTTGGAAGAATCGAATATTCTGGCCTCGACAGCTGCCTTCCGATGCGGAATTTCCCACATTTGTCATTCCACAAGCACTCAATTCCCGTGTTTTGCCAGTCCTCTCAACAACTGATGGACGCAAAAGCACATAACAGCAATAATAACAGTCACGAAACCGGTGCTCCGCGCACATTGAAACGGTCGGCCGTTGCAGCGGTTTCAATTTGAATTGGCGGCTTTGTGGTTGCGAATTCAGAAACGAGGTGGTGCACCAGTCGGCTGTTCGTAAAAAGTTGCGCACATTTTTGCTCAACGGATGTTTGATGCGGAACTTGTTAATAGTATTTTTAAATAACACATTGTACGCGAACTGTGTGGGCTCTTTGAGTCACGGAATGAATGTTTTGTATTCTATACCAAAAGTAACATTTTGCCTGCGCCGTCTGGTGGGCTTGATGGTCGAAAACAGCGCTTTAGGTTGGTCACGTGGGGCGTCGATTTTTACGCCGCCTATAGGGAAGACAGGGAACGTCCAAGCTTGAGAGGCCTGCCGTGACGGCGACGGTTAGAGCGGGTGAACAGGCCACAACGCAGCAAAAAGTAGTTCCCTAAAGAGCTACAGCACCGGACCATGAAACAAAGCGTACTTAAACTAAAGTGCAGCGTATTCAAAAAAGCGTGAGATAGTGTTACACGTTCAGTAGGAATGGGTCATTTGTGTGTCCTAACGCAACGGTGACCGTCGAACTACTTCAGCGTTGTGCCTTTGCGCGTTCTTTGAACCCACGGCGGGGCCGGTGGACGGACGCGTTGCACCGACGGCTCCGTCTCTTTTGTGGCATTGAAACTGCGGTAGTACTCCTGTACGTGTCTGTGAGATGCGTTTTGGTGTCGGTGGCTCTGTGAAGTATACCTGACTGGTGGAATAACATCGTTTGCCTGCTGTGGCCGCCGCTGAAAATGTAAGTCACCATTTCATTGTTCCTTGCGCGGTGCGGGAGAGCTCGCTCTCGTTCCCGCTAAAACTTCAGCTGTCGTTTATAACAACTGGCGCCCGTGAGTGCTGCTTAGCGTTGTTGGTTCTTGCGAAGAAAAAAGCGGTCACATACATGTACTTCCATTTGAGTGACGGCAGTTCTAGCTATCCTTCTTCCGGCTTTGTGTTTTCCGACCAAGCGGCCGTGCTCCCACTGCAGGTTCACGACGTTCAGCATTCGTTGAAGCAAGACTCGTGTGCAGTATAAAAGTTTCGGATGTTCTAAGCTGACTTACTTAAACTCTAGCTATAAATGAAGCTTCCGTTTCATTATTTTCTTGAGCAAAGTAAAGATATTGTCGAGCGACAAAGTAATTACACTGATGCTGGGCTTCTCCGTCGATTCCGTTCGCATCTTGCGCGTCCGTATAACCAGTTTAATCAGTGAGGTTTTGAGCGTCGCTTTAATCGTGCTTTAGTTAGTTACCGCTTAAAAATATAACGCATTATAAGGTCACAACGCTTCTCATCTACCTCCAAGTTGGCAGAGATGTCTCGAAAAAAAACAAAAAAAAAAAAAACGAACGTTCGTGCATTCCGAACCCATTGCGTAGTGCGTTGGCTTGTAATCTCTGATCCCGCGTTGTTAGAAAACAAAACCGCTGGCGTATGTTGCTTTATCTATTGGGCTTTTTTCGTATTACCTTACGCGAGTGTAATCCCATTTTCGGTGAAATTCCGGACTGTTTTCTTAAGAACGAGCTAAGTAACTCCTACTGTAAAACGAAGTATTGAAAAATAAATATTGCAGTACGTTTGACGTTTCATCGCGATCGAGTGTTAACAAGCTAAGAGTTTAGGCTGAATATTTTAACACGTGCATTTGTTAAGGATGGTGCTTGGGTGTTGTATTTAGTAGCAGAGTGCATTTAGCATTGTAGTGAACGTTTTTTTTTTACTTATTACAGGTGCTACAACGTAAAGGTGTTTCTCGTGAACATGTGGCGGATGCAGCAGAGAGAACAAGCCTTCCAAGCTGGACTATTCTACAATAGTGCTGTTCAACGATATATTGTGGTGTTGGCAGGTTGGCGAATTACCGGGGAGGAGGGTCTTTTTTTTTCACATCTCAAGCAGTTTAACGAAGCAGCTCTTTTTTCTTTTTTCTCGAGTGTTGTGTTTGTGTTTGCTTTCGTGTTTGAATTTTGAAGAAGCTTATTTCGTGTTCCTGCCACTGTTAAGCCAGGTTTCTCGTTCTGAATTTGATGTGCATAATAAAATAAGTAAGCAAAGAGGTCTGGTGTGTTGTGTTGCTCAATTCTTTTTGGCAAGTCCCGTAATTGCTTCGCAAAGTTGATGCAGTTTGTTTATTGTGCCTCGGGGTCAGATTTATGTTTTATACATGCCATTGTACACGAAATTATTTAACGAGTGCGCATTAAATAATTTTCTGTATAATGGCATGTATCAAGCAGAAATCGGGCCGCCAGGCAACTCATAAAATATGCATTGGCCATAAGGACTGGCCACGACGCCAAAAATGTGCATGAAAATAGCGTGGGATCCACCAATTGGTATTATCATGGCAAGATACTTTGCCAAGCGTTGTCCAATATTGGCCTTCCAGAGCTTGCCCAATTGTTGGCTTGTCACCTTTCCCAAACACCAGGCAATATTGGCGGCCGAGGTATTGCCAAGCTCGGACACATTGGCCACCGATCATTTGCCATGCTTGGGCTTGGCAATTTCTGCTGCTTGGGAAGTTATTTTCCGGGATTGGGTATCACATCCCCGAAACATATTTTTCTGCGACGTATATATTCGAAAAAAAGCCGCACTCGTTATCCGCTCTGCAAAATGAAACCAACATCTCACTGTGCCAGTATAAGGTCTAAACGCGGCTACAGTATAATTCACTTGTGTCTGACGTATTCGGAGTGCACAGTGGTCATATGCATATGCTGCTGCCGTCACGACGCCCGGAAGAGCGGCGACGAAGCGCGCAGAACCGCGTCCTCGCTTAGTTCTTGTTGGCGTTCTAGTACTCCACGAAGACGCAGCGGCTTTTTAAGTGACTAAACATACTATGTGCTTATAGACGTTACCATAACAAGTTTGATTGGGCGCGAAATGCGAAAAGAAGCGAAACAGAACCAAAACACTGCACGCGCCCCTACAAGCCACGCAGCTCAAATCCCATAAACGCCGCGGAGCAGCGGCGGCAGGCGGCGCAGCGATCGCGAAGCTCGAGGCATATAGCAACACTTTAAATGAAGTAATCTCAGGCCAATGCTACTTTTTTCTAGTTTCGCTTCTATTATTGCGCTCCTAGAGGCAGTGGCGCTGGGGAAACACTCCTCCCCTCTTTTTTTTTTTCTTTCCGCTTCACTCCGGCGCGACTGGGGGCGCGCATGCGCGATAACGGTCACCGCAGTTGCTTTCGCACGGCGAGGCTTCGAGGCCGACGCGCGTCTCATGTAGTGGGCGATTTCTCGTATGTGCTTCCTCGGACATTACGGTGCTGCAAAAGGGACGCCAAGAACACCAGGATGAACCGTAACGCGAAGTTAAGTGCCGTTAGCAAAAGGTGAGAACCTCGTTCGTATGCACTACGTGAAGTTGAGCTGAAGGATAGGACTTGTGTCGTGCGTGGGCTGTGCTTGAAGACAGACAACCATGTCTGTGTTGTATTGTGTTGTATTGGTCATCGGTGTTTCTCGCCGCACGTCGCGTTCGCGCACGTAACGCGAATAAAGTGTTCAAGTGATATTCGAGCTGGCGTCGTTACTGCTCGAGCGGCGTGGCTTCGCGCCGTAGGAGCGAGGTTTGCCCGCTAGAGGCGGCGGCGGCGGTTGCCGGGTGGGAATGGGGGGACGGGGAAGGTGGAAGGAATCCAACCGGCATGAGAGGAGAGAGCATTACCTCTCCCCCCACGACAATTATAACGCCTTCAAGGCCAACATGGCGGTGGCGTTGCTAGGGCAATAACAACGCAGTGATGTTTCCCCAGGCGGACCAGGGGAGAATATGGCGCTAGTGTCACAATTAGCCCGGACGCTTGGTTGAAGGCTAAGAGACCGCCTCCTGGTAATCTCTCACTTTGCGAGCCATAGAGTTTGAGAAACTCTATGGTGCGAGCGTCCTCGTCGGCATTTTGAACTGCCATGCACGTTTTCAACATAGAATGCAGACGAAGCGTCATGAACATAACATAGGTGGTACGAATTTAAATTAGCATGAAACTCTACGGCGGCTGCATTACGTACGTCTCTCGCCATCTAGTAGGCAGCGGTAAAACGCAGGCTGGCAATGCTTCTAGAGTCTCCTCCTGGTGGCGCCACTTTGAGGGAAAGTTTGTTTTGTGGTGGCAAAGCAAAGTTTGCGAGCACAAAGCAGTTGCCGCCGGTAAAAGTTTCTGCGCTTTGGCGTGGTATTTCTTATACCAGTATTGCTCGTATGCGTCTACGCTTCAAACTGAAGGCGACGAAGTACCGCCACGAGTGTGTTCGCCGTCGTCCGTTACCGGCGGCGCCTGAGCTGGTGTGTTTACGAGTTGGCGCCTACTGTGCACGCTTCAAAACTGACCAAACGCCCCGAGGTGGTGTGAGACTTGTGCTCCGAATGGCGTCGCGTACAATGTGTAAGGTAACGGATATTACCTGCGAAACACGCGTAGACGTCGAAAAGGTTTCCTACACGTGGACAGTTCGCAACTTCTGCCTACGCCGAGAAGAGACTGGTGAGAAAGTAGTAAGTTCGAAATTTTCGATGCCAAAGTTTCTGTTTAGCGTCCCCGCGTGGTTTTCACATCTTTACCCAAATGGGGAGGACGCAGAAAGCGAAGGTTACGTGTCCGTCTACCTGTTCTGTGACTCCAAGGTCTCGAGCACTACCCGGGTTCACGAATACAAATTGGCCCTTCTTGACAAAGCAAAGCGCGAGGTCTGCGTGCAGAAAACCACTGCCCCTATTCCTCCTGGTGGTCGTTGGGGTTTTTCAAAGTTCATCGAGAAGGACTGTCTCCTGAAGAGTGCGGAAAGCCTTTTGGTAGACGACACGCTCACCATATACTGTGAGGTGCTTGATTTTTATGATTCTGTCTATCACACGGAGGGTAAAGCAGCCGAAATTAATGTTCCCGGCTGTCGCCTGTCGCAGGACCTTGGTCACTTGCTGGAATCCCGTCAGTTCAGTGATGTTATCTTGAGCGTTGAAGGTCAAGAGATTCATGCGCACAAGGGTATTTTGGCTGCACGTAGCCCCGTTTTCGCCGCCATGTTCAAGCATGAAATGAAGGAGAACGAGCTAGATCGCGTGCAGATAACGGACTGCGACTTCGACGTTTTGAACGAAGTGGTCGACTTCATCTACACGGGACGCGCACCCAAGCTGGATGAGATGGCCGAGGAAGTCCTTTTCGCAGCTGACAAGTACGACTTGGGGAGGCTGAAGGCGATGTGTGAAGACGTGTTGTGCTCGAAGCTATCTGTGGAAACCGCTGCCAAGATATTGGTCCTTGCCGACATGCACAGCGCCGACCAGCTGAGGGCGAGCGCGCTTCGATTCATTAAAGCTCATGCGGCACTTGTGGCAGCGACAGACAGCTGGAAGATGATTACAAGCGAGAAACCTCAGCTCGTCGCAGAAGCCTTCAGTGCGCTGGCGCTGGGGAACGTTTTCCCCATGTGAACACTTGAAGTGGAAGTATTGAATCACTTGTGTTACACTTCAAATTTCATTTTTCATTTTTAGTGTCTGCGGTCGTTGCGACAAGTGAGATTGCAATAAAAGTTCATAAAATAACACCTTTCGCCTTGGATTGGTGCTTTATCTAAAGCTTTTTTGCAAAGTGGTGGGGGTGGTAAAACTTCATTGATTTCCATTGGGAGGAGGTTCGCGCTTGAACGGGGAGAAGCGCCCAGTCCCCAGGACTCCTGGGGCGGCTGCTGTTCTGCATGCCCTGTCCACCAAGGGTGGCTGGTCGTCCGGGTCTTTTCACTACTCCCGTGGCCTCCCACAACTGGATGGTTAGAGTGCGAATAGTGGGGACTTCTGGTGTTTTCTGGCAAACCCAGGTGGTGTGGTATGGTGTTGAATGTTTGTTGCAGTGTGGACAAGTTGGTGGATACATGGTGGGGTGTATTATATGCAGGAAGCTAAGTTGGGGGTATACGTGTCTATTGTTGCCACCAGGAAACAGCCTCCTCTCAAATGAGTTTTGGGTGTAATAGGACTACGTTCAGTTGTGTTTGGAGGAACACCGCCCACTAAAGGAGGCTGTCACGGAGTACCTTGAGATCTACCCCTGCACTCCGCATGCAACTACGGGCCAGTAACCTGCTGTTCTCCTACACA
Organism: Haemaphysalis longicornis; assembly: GCF_048455015.1. NCBI lineage: Eukaryota > Metazoa > Arthropoda > Arachnida > Ixodida > Ixodidae > Haemaphysalis > Haemaphysalis longicornis. Next base: position 46,489,465 of record NW_027526204.1, read on the forward strand.
GCCGTCACACAAGGACCAGGATTGATCTCGCTGCAGGACCTACTGGAAGTATTCTCGAGGTGCGCCAACTGTCACGTCACTTTGCGCAAGCTTTGCCTTGGCTCTACACTTGTGCTTAAAGCCGATTCTGGGATTACAAAAATAATATTTTCGGCATTTACATGATAATAAAAATGCCTTACGATTGCTTAGTTTTTCAATTCGTTATTTTCAATGGAGCTCCACGCTATCTATGCATAGAGCCTAAGAATTTAAAAATGGTTTGTAAAAAGGTATTGCAGTTTGTACCTTGTGATACTTTCGTAGAAAATCGTTATTGAAAGGCTGTTCCAGTGTTATGTACGTTCAAAACTGAATAAAAAGTGCACTCCCCCCCACCCCGAGCAGCCAAAAATTTGATTTTTGAGGCTTCTAAGGTGACATAAGATAAACGTCATTCTTCTGCTCCAAATGAAGCTTCTTCTGCTCCAAAATCGAGATTTCGCGGCTCCAAAAACTGCTCCCAAATCTGATTCAGCTATCTCACCCCTGGTAATGTAATTACGTTCATGCCACCAGGTGGCGCAAAGTGCTAAGGCGGCCAATTTCCATTGTCATCATCAGTAACCGCCGCCTGGTTACAAATAGCATGTAACAACAATAAAGGCTCTCTTTTCCGTGGGTACGAGGTGGCGTGTTCATCTCTCTGCCACGTATGATGACTCGATGGGCTTCGGATACAACAGGCTTGAGATACACCATAAGGGCGACGAGGTAACCCTTTTCGGCTCCGGGCAAAACGCCACGTCAGTACTCAAGTACGGCATACAGCAATCTTCTTCTATGACACTAACGCCGCCGCCACCGTTTCTACCGACACCGGGAAAGCCCGCCATGCAGTGGACGCAATGGCGTCGGCTGTTCGAGAACTACCTCGTAGCGTCGGAAAGCGATGCCTACCTGTCAGCACGCCGCAAGGCACCCCTTCTACATGGCCTGGGGGTCGAGGGACAACGAATCTACTACCAGAGAAGCAACCTACGGAGGACGACGACGAATTCAAGTCTGCTCTACAGACGCTCGAGGCCTACTACGCAGCAAGTACTAACATTGTCATTGAACGCCAGGGGTTTGGTCAACGCGTTCAGTTGCCGGGTGAGACCGCGGACATGTTCGTTTCTTCGCTGCGAGAAGTTTCTCTTGCCTGCGCCTCTAATGACAGTGCCGACGAGTTCATACTCGACCAACTCGTTGCAAAGACGAGCAACTCCGTACTTCGGGAGCGGCTACCTTTAGAACGCTCCTCATTGACGTTGGACAGGGCCCTCACAATTGCTCGAAGTATCGAAGAAGTATCGAAGTATCGAATATTCCAAGAAGTTGTCATCAGCTAGCCGTTCAGGGTACCTGCAAACAGTGGATAAGCGTTTGGCGGCAGGGCCAGCCGAACGTGCCTCGTCGGGACAAAACAGTAGGACTTGCTTTCGCTGCGGCTCTGCGAAACACTTAGCCAATTCTAGTATTTGCACAGCAGGCAACAAGACCTGCAACAATTGTGGCAAGGTAGGCCATTTCATGAAAGGTTGTCTTAACGAGAAGCTTAGCAAGGAGTCCCTCGTTGTTCAAGAAGTCCAGCACTGCGATCCAAGAGCTCTCGGCGTACAGCGGCTTAAGGGGGAACAGAGCACCGGAGTGCGCGTACAGGTACATGTTCAAGAAACTCCCGTCCATTTCCTCGTGGACACGGGTTCTGCAGTTTCAATTCTTGCTGCTGACACGTACAGCAAACTGAGGCCTCCACCAGCACTCCAACCAACATCCGCAACATTGCTCGACTTTTCACGCAGAAAAATCATCATTCAAGGGTGCATCGCCACTACAGGTCAGTATCGGAACCGGCATGCTCAACTCCTTTTCTACGTGGTACCACAAGGCACAAATCTCCTGGGCATCGACGCCATCAACACACTGCAACTACAGATAAATGGAACGTCACCGAGCTGCTTCCACACTTGTAAACCGGAAGGGCTCTCTCCTGATCTCACCATACGTGGCAGAGAGATGCAGACACCACCTCGTACCCACGAAAGAAAGAGCCTTTATTGTTGTTACACGATATTTATAACCAGGCTGCGGTTATTGATGACGACAATGGAAATTGGCAACTTTAGCACCTTGCGCCACCTGGTGGCATGAACGGAACTACATTACACAACACAACATCCCCTCCTCCCAAAAAGGGGCAGCACACCGTCACACAACACTACATCCTCTCCTCCCAAAAAGGGGCACGCACAGTCACTGAAATGCCTCATAAGTCATACTGGGCAAGCCACGCAGGCTTGCGTCGGTCTCTGGTGGATCGCCGTGGAGCCTCACTTTGAGCACTTGCCTCAGTCCCACCACCCAACACGTTCCTTGGCACACTGGTCTGTGACATCAATACTCGGCACACCAGCACTTGCACTTGAAGTTGGAACTTCCGTTCGGTCGGTGCTGGCCGGGGTAGTAAGTGGCTGGAATATCTGGGCACTCGGGGCTGTGCTGCTATGGAGGCGGGAGTCCAAGGGGAACCGCAGGTGGCATCCGTCGCAGGATTCCAGGCTTCAGTGTATGGAATCACCCGCTCACGATTCCACACGCGACCGTCGCTCAGCTCGTACGTGTCCTGATGTTGGCACCGGACCTCAGTGAAAGGCGGTGAATATGATGGGGAACCCTTTGGCACGTGTCCCGGTTCCGAACTGCTTGTCCTGCACTCAATGATGAATGTTTGGCTGCACGACGTCGATCTGTATAGTGCTTGCCTGCAAATTGTTTCCGAGTTACCCTTTGCTTGACGGCTCGACGCTCCACGCCCTCCAACTCGGGAACACTTCCACTCGGTCCTGCAGCGAGATCGAGTCTTGTCCTTGGGTGACGGCCGTGTAGGAGTACCGCAGGTTTTTGACCCGTAGTTGAATGCGGGGTGCAGCGGTAGATCCCAAGGTACTCTGTGACAGCCTCCTTTAGTGGGCGGTGTTCCTCCAGACACACCTGAACGTAGTCCTTTAACACACAATTAAACCGTTCCACTTGTCCATTTGATTGTGGATGATAGACTGCAGAGAATGTGTGGTGGATACCTCTATTGGGCAAGAATTCTTCAAACTCGACGAATGTAAATTGTGGCCCATGGTCACTCACTATCTCCTTCGGTTAGCCTTCAAGGCTAAATATACTCCGCAAAAAGGACATGGTCGTCGTTGAAGTGACGTTGGAGGTGAACCCTACTTCTGGCCACTTGCTGAAGTAGTCTATTAAAGTAATGGGAAAACGACAGTCCTGAGGAGCCCTTGCGAAATGACCAACGATGTCGATGCCTACCGTCTCCCACGGTGCTGAAGGAAATGGTACCGGCTGCATTAGCGACACTACTGGTTTTGCTGATTTGTCAACAGACTGACAAACGGCACAAAACTTGATCAACTGTTCGACGTGCTTGCTCATGCCAGGCCACCAGTATTTTTCTCGGAGCTATTGCTTTGTATGCGTGATGCCTGGGTGCGATTCATGGGCGATATCCAGAAGCCTGCTCACCAACGAAGACGGTACCACGAACTGTTCCTCTCGGAGCAGCAGGTCATTCATCACTGACAGTTCATCCCGAACCTTTAGGCAGGCATTGCTTCTGGAGGCAGCGTCTTGGCTGATGGCCACCTGGACGTTGTCCACTGCATTAATTGGCAAAGTACAGAATCCTGCGCAGTTGTGGTTACGAATTTCTCGTGAGTTAAACATGAAGAGAGAAAGCAAATAGCATCTTCCGGCTCCGGACGGGCACCATACTTCTCCTGCGGTAACCGGGAAAGGGCATCTGCGACAGTGTTTTCAGTGCCCTTCTTGTGTTCGATTGTGTAATTGTACGCCAGCAGTCTGGCATGCCATCTGGCAATCCTAAAAGGCTGACGGCCCGCTCCATTTGCACCGAGCAGCGTCACCAGTGCCTCATGGTCTGTGCGTAATGTGAAGTGCGGGCCCCAAAGGTACCTTTTCCAATGCTCACGTGCAGGCTAGTGCTTCCAGTTCGCCTACCGAGTACTTGGCTTCAGCCGGTGTTTGGCGCCTTGATGCAAAAGTAATGGTATGCAAGTCATCACCCTTCTGTTGCTGGAGTACAGCTCCTATGCCAATGCCAGAAGCATCTGTGGTAACCACTATTTCCAGAGCAGGGTCAAAAAGCTGTAAGCAGTTATTTTCCAAGAGGACCTTCAGCTGGTCAAAACAGGCTTGCCTTTCCAGCGTCCAAGTGAAACCTACCCCTTCCGTAGGAGCTGTCGCAGAGGCTCGACGAGTTCAGCATAGTGCGGTAGTAATTTTGCATAATACCCAACCATGCCAAGGAAAGAGTGCAACGTTGCTACATTTGGGGGGGGGGGTTGGAACTGTCTGGACGGCCTCTACATTGCTCACAAGTGGGCGAACCCCTTCTATCACTCTGTGACCCAAAATGTGAAGCTCCTTCACCCCAAAAATGCACTTGTCATTCAGTTTTAGCCCAGCATGGGCAATGCACTTCAAAACCTGTCGAAGCAAGGCGTCATGCTCTTCTTTTGTGCACTCAAACACAGAAATGCCTTCAATGTAGCAGAGAGTATTTATACAGCCTTGCAAGATTGTAGTCATCATTCTCTGGAAAGCAGCTGGTGCCGAAGCGAGTCCAAAACAGACACGCTTGTACCTGTACACCCCATGCTGTGTGATGAAAGCAGTCAGGTTCCTGCTGTCTGGGCCGAGTCAATTGATGATAGGCCGAGGCCAAATCCGGTCTTGAAAAAACTTTGCACCATGCAACTTGTGTAGCAACTCTTCTGTGTGGGGCAGGGGAAATGAGTCCACAATGATTGCTTTGTTAGGTTCCCGCAGGTCTACACATATCCTAATTTTCCCGTCCTTTTTCTTCGTTACAGCTATTGGGGAGACCCAAGGGGAACTGTCAATTTTCTCAATCACATCTGCATGTTCTAGAAGATCCAGTTCAGCTTCCACAGATTCCTTCACCGCAAACGGCAAGCGTCGTAGTTTAGCACTTACAGGAGCAACATCCTTGCGTATCTTGACTTTACGCACGGAGCCCTTTGCTAGACCCAAATTCCTGACAAACAGGTGAGAGAACTGGGATAGCAGATCAGGAGAGAGCCCTTTCGGTTAACAAGAAGTGTGGGAGCAGCTCAGTGACGTACCATTTATCTGTAGTTGCAGTGTGTTGATGGCGTCGATGCCCAGGAGATTTGTGCCTTGGGGTACCACGTAGAAAAGGAGTTGAGCATGCCGGTTCAGATACGGAACTGAAGTGGCGAAGCATCCTTGAATGTTGATGTTTCTGCGTGAAAAATCGAGCAATTTTGCCGATGTTGGCTGGAGTGGTGTTGGAGGCCTCAGTTTGCTGTACGTGTGAGCAGCAGGAATTGAAACTGCAGAACCCGTGTCCACGAGGAAATCGACGGGAGTTTCTTGAACCTGTACTTGTAGGCGCACTCCGATGCTCTGTTCCCCGTTAAGTTGCAGTACTCTGAGAGGTTTTGGATCGCGGTGCTCGACTTCTTGAACAGCGAGGGACTTCTTGCTAAGCATCTCGCTACGACAGACTCTCTCGAAATGGCCTACCTTGCCACAGTTGTTGCAGGTCTTGTTCCTTGCTTTGAAAATACTAGAATTGACTAAGTGGTTCGCAGAGCCGCAGGGAAAGCAAGTCCTACTGGTTTGTCCCGACGAGGCACGTTCGGCTGGCCCTGGCGCCAAACGCTTATCCACTTTTTGCACGTACCTTGCACGGCTAGCAGATGACAACTCCTTGGAATATTTTTAGGCTTCTTCGATACTTCGAGGAACTGGGAGGGCCCTGTCCAACGTCAATGAGGAGCCTTCCAAAAGTGCTCCCAAAGTACGGAGTTGGTCGTCTTTGCAACGAGTTGGTCGCGTATGAACTCGTCGGCCCTGTCATTAAAGGCGCTGGCAAGAGAAAGTACTCGCAGCGAAGCAACGAACAAGTCCGCGGTCTCACCCGGCAACTGAACGCGTTGACCAAAGCGTTGGCGTTCAATGACAACGTTATACTTGCTGTGTAGTAGGCCTCGAGCGTCTGGAGAGAGAGAGAGAGACAGAGAGACAGAGAGAGAGAGAGAGGGAGAGAGAGAGAAACATCTTTAATAGGCAAATGAGGTCAGCCAGGCTGGGCGCCCGACTTGCTACACCAAATGCGGGTGAAGGTAGGAGGAAAACATATGAAAAGAACTCTCACTCACACATCAATACTCAAACACACCGACGGACACAAAAAGCACGCACACAATCAGTCGATATAGTCATTCGTCCGAGAGTTCATAGCCCACTCACAAGTCCAGTGCTCCGGAGGAATGTTAAGAGCGCTTTTGTTGCGGGACTTGCCATGCCGGTTGTAAGCCAGGGCCCAAGGAGGTGCTTCGAAGAGATCTGGGCGGATGCGGGCAGGCCAACAGAGAGCTTAGCTGTGGTACACTCAAGTTCGTAGCGAGGACACGTGCAGAGAACGTGTTTCAGGTCCTCGCTAACTGTACAGGTAGGGCACATAGGTGAGGAAGCCTGGCGAAGTTTAAAAAGGAAATGCCTAGTGTAAGCCACATTGAGTCGGATGCGATGTAGGACAGCTTCATCTCGCTTGCACAGACCGCTTGGCATTCGAAAGCGGCACTCGGGGTCTATTTTGGGCAACGGAACGTAGGTCTTATTTTGGTCGGTCCACAGCAATCGCTGAGAGCTCTTGGCAGCCGATGTCACCAGAGTCGCTGAAATGCCCTGATGCAGCAGCTCTGTCGGCTTCTTCGTTGCCATTCACACCGCAGTGACATGGAAACTACTGTAGAACAACGACTTAGTGATATTTTATTGCCTGAGTGTGCAGGACATTGATTTCTTGCGCAAGCTGCTCTTGTGGCAGCACAATGAGGTGCTGAAGGGCTGTTCGAGAGTCGGTGAAGATTGCCCATGTCTCAACTGGAGCAGTTAAAATGTGGTACAATGCAGCGCGCTAGGCCGTAAGTTCAGTGACCATCGACAAAGTCTTGTGACCTAATTTTGCGGTAATTTTTGTGCGGGTTGATGGGATCTATATGCCGATGGCAGATGATGTATCCATCACCGATCCATCCGTGAAAATGTGTGTAATTTTGATAGGTAGTAGCAATGTGCTGCAATGAAAAGAATTTAAGAGCAGGCAGAGGCAACTTAGCTTTGCTCTAGATGCCGGGAAGGGCTAGTGTTATTTTCCAGGTGGCAAATGTCCATGGTAGCTGGGTATGCTTTGGTGGGCTCTGATACTCCGGTGGTAATAAAGTACGTACCTCGGCTACCGAGTCACAAACCAGTCGTCCTCCGTAGGTTGCTTCTCTGGTAGCGTGTAGTAGATTCGTTGACCGTCGACCCCCAGGCAATGTAGAAGGAGTACCTTGCGGCGTGCTGGCAGGTATGCGTCGCGGGCCGACGCTAAGAGGTAGTTCTGGAACAGCCGACGCCATTGCGTCCACGGTATGGTGGGCTTTCCCGGTGTCGGTAGAAACGGCGGCGGCGGCGGCGTCAGTGCCATTGAAGATTGCAGTATGGAGTACTTGAGTACTGACATGGCGTCCCGCTCGCAGCCGAAAAGGGTTACCTCGTCGCCATTATGTAGTATCTCAAGCCTACCGAGTCACCAGAGAGATGCAGACGCCACCTCGTACCCACGGAAAAGAGATCCTTTATTGTTGTTACACGATATTTAAAACCAGGCTGGGGTTACTGATGATGACAATGAAAATTGGCCACCTTAGTACTCTGCGCCACCTGGTGGCATGAACCGAACTACATTACACAACATAACAACATGGCCCACATGCCAGCGTCTTGATGAGCTTCAAGCGATGGGCCTGCAGCCAGCTCATGGATTCGCTCGTCTTCCTGCAGAAAAAGGCCTGCGTGTTTTAATACACAGCATAATCCGTGAGGAGCTCAAGCTCATGGAGCTTGGAGATGAGCTCATGGAGATGAGCTCATGGAGATGAGCTCATGGAGACCGCTGCTCTTAGCCGGCGACTACCTTGCGGGAGATAATCAAGGAGAAATTGGCGTCGATGACGGGAAATCTATGCCAATGGGCCCCCAGTTGGTTTCGACGTGCCGTCATAAGCGGAAGCAGCGTCCCCAGCGCCGGTCTCGAAAGTGCAAGTTTCTGTGCCTCCGCCCGTACTCGGTAGAATCGCAGCCGTCTCCTCGCCGCCTCCGGCTCACACTGGCTACACAAACTGGCGGCCGCGTCTGGATCTTCTGCATAATGACCGCCCAGTGTGCTTCTACTGTGGTATTCGAACCCACATCTCACGCTTCTGTCGACGGCGCCAGCAAGATGAGCAGCGAGGGTACGCTCCGTACGAACGCCGTATCCGCTAAAACTAAGGTCGTGGGGAACTTGCGTATCCACCTGGACAGCGTTCTCCGTCTCCTCAGGATTTGGGCGACCCGTCTTGTGGTTACCGTGATCAGACGAGACGGCGTTCGCCGATGCGTCCGCGTCGTTTTGTGCCACCTCTTCGCCCCGTTTTGCGTGAACCGAGCAGCAAATCGGAAAACTAGATGCGGCGGTTTATGGAGGGGAAGCTGCATCGGTCGAATTTATGACAGCTCCTCCTGAGCGCCCATCAAATATTTTACCAGTAATACTGGAAGGTATGTCTGTGCAAAATTTAGTGGACACCGGGGCAAGTCTTTCTGTTATGCAGTTGGATTTGTGTTCATGCTTACGAAAAGTGAGCGCCCCATACTCTGGCCCGGCACTATACAGTGTGAATGGACATCTTATAAAGCCGGTTGGAACTTGTACAGCGCGCGTTTTCATCGGGGACGATCGACACCGTATTGAATATGCGGTTCTGCCAGAGTGTGCTCGCGAACTAATTTTCGGTTGGGATTTTTTTTCGACAGCTTCCGCCATTATCTCCTGTTCTCAACCAGCTATTCACATTACGAACACCGAACCTTATCGTGCACTAAACCCCGACATCAGTTCTTGACTTTCCATGCCTACCGAGTTCTGGCACCCGGTAGTGAAGAGGTGCTGAAAAATGGACACGTCCTATGTTACCGTGGTCTAGTGGACAGAAGAGAACTCGAAGTGGGATTTCTAGTCAATAAAAACATAGCTGGCAAGATAGGAGAATACTATAGCAATAACGAAAGGGCAGCAGGTCTTGTAATTCATCTCAATAAGAGGTACCAGCTTAAGGTGGTACAGGGCTACCCGCTCACATCTAGCCACGACGACCAGGTACTCGAACGCTTCTATGAAGATATGGAATCGGCAATGGCCAAAGTAAAAACACAGTGTACCGTAGTTATGGGGGACTTCAATGCTAAAGTAGTCAAGAATCAGGCTGGAGACAAGGCAGTTGGGAACTGTGGTCTGGGCTGTAGAAATAGCAGGGAGGACCTTCTAGTCGAGTTCGCAGAACGGAATAACCTACGCATAATGAATACCTTCTGCAAACGAGAGAGCCGCAAGTGGACGTAGAGGAGCTCGAATAAGGAGCATAAAAATGAACTAGACTTCATATTATGCGATAACTCTGGCGTCGTGGATGTGGAAGTGCTCCGAAGAGTAAGGTGTAGTGACCACCGTATAGTAAGATCTCGAATTAGGATAGATTTCAGGAGGAACCGTAACAAGCTAGTACGAAAGAAGCCGATTAATGAGCTAACAGTAAGACGTAAAGTAGAAGAATTCAGGATCGCGCTGCAGAACCGATATTCAGCTCTTCCCGAGGAAGCAGAGTTTACGACACAAGAAGCCAGCGACAACATTACACGTATTATCACGGAGTGTGCAGTAGAAGTCGGGTGCACGATGGCTAACAGTATACTGGTAAACTTTACCAGGAGACGAAAGATCTAATTAGGAAACCGCAAACCATGACAATCTCCACCCCAGCTGACAGAATAGACACTAGCGAAGCTTTCGAAGTTAATCAATAAGCGTAAGACAGCTGACATGCGGAAGTATAATATGGAGAGGATCGAATACGTTGTAAAGAACGGAGGTGGCCTGAAAGCAGTGAAGAGGCGGCTTGGCGTGGGGAAAAAATCAGATGTATGCACTTAAAGAAAAGCAATACAATGTCATCACAAATAGGTATAAAATAGTCACCGTAGCCGAGGAGTTCTATAGGGATCTGTACAGTAGCCGGGGCATCCAGGATAATGCCGAACGAGAAAGTAGTTCAGAGGAGATAGACATCCCACCAGTAACGACAGAAGAAGTAAGGAAGGCTTTGAAAGGAATGAAAGGGGGCAAAGCACCTTGTGAGGATCAGATAACAGCAGACGACCTCTTGAAGGAAGGCGGGCAAATTGTACTACAAAAACTCGCAAACCTGTACACGCATTGCCTAATACCACGACTGTACCGGAATCTTGGAAGACCGGGATCATCTAAATGCATAAGAGCGGTGACATGAAGGAGTTGAAAAATTACAGGCCGATCAGCTTACTGTCAGTCGTCTACAAGGTACTTACCAAGGTAATCGCTAACTGAATTTCTGCAACCTTAGATTTCAGTCAACCTAACGAACAAGCAGTGTTCCGTAAAGGCTATTCAATAATGGACCATATTCACACGATCAATCACGTGATAGAGAAGTGCGCTGTGTATACTGAACCCCTATATATAGCCTTCATAGATTATGAGAAAGCATTTAACTCGGTCGAAACCTCAGCAGTCATTCAGGCATTACGGAACCAGGGTGTAGACGAGCATTAGGTAAGAATACTAGAGGATATCTACAATGGGTCCACAGCTACCATCATCCTCCATAAGGAGAGCAGTAAAATACCTATAAGGAAGGGTGTCAGACAAGGAGATACAATCTCTCCAATGTTATTCACAGCATGCTTACAAGAAGTATTCAGAACGTTAGATTTGGAACAGATGGGAGTAAGGGTTAATGGAGAATACCTCAGTAACCTCAGATTTGCTGATGACGTTGCCTTGCTAAGTAACTCGGGGGATGAATTGCAAAGCATGCTTTCCGCTCTGGACAGACAGAGTAAAACCGTGGGCCTGAAAATTAATACGCAGAAAACCAAAGTAATGATCAATAACCTCGGGACAGCACAGCGGTTGGAGGTAGGTGGTGAGGCAGTGGAAGTGGTAAGCGAATATATCTACTTAGGCCAAGTTGTAACCCCGGATCTCAACAATGAGGCAGAGATATTTAGAAGGATAAGGATAGGGTGGAGTACATTCGGCAGGAATTCTGACAATGAATTGAAGCCTACCATTGTCCCTGAAGAGGAACGCGTATAACAGCTGCATCTTACTAGCACTCGCCTGCGGGGCAGAAACTTGGAAGCTCACTAAAGGGGTTCACCTTAAATTGAGGACGATTCAGCGAGCAATGGAGCGGAAGATGATAGGTGTAACATTAAGGCACAAAAAGAGAGCGGAGTGGGTCAGGGAACAAACACGTGTTAAGGACATATTAGTAAAAATTAAGAAGAAATGGGCGTGGGCAGGGCATGTAATGCGTAAGCAAGATAAGCGTTGATCATTAAGGGTAACAGAGTGGATCCCTGGAGAAGCAAGCATTTCAGGGGGCGGCAGAAAATTAGATTGGCAGATGAGATCAAGAAATTTACGGGGATGAATTTGTCGCAGTTAGCACAGGGCCGGGGTAATTGGAGAGTAACGGGAGAGGCCTTTGCCCTGCAGTGGGCGTATATAGGTTGCTGCTGGTGATGATGATAATGAGTGAAGAGGTCATGATGATGGTTTCTTCGAGCGGCATTTCTGACGGTGATCTGGTGGCCTCGCGGTCAACCCGGTTACTTCCTCGAGTAATTGCAATGTCGGCATGCCTTCTCCGCTTTTCACGGGGTCTTGCAGCTCTGGCCGTCCTCAACACCACGGGTGAGCCTATTCTATTACCAAAGGGCATGACCATCGCTTCTGTGGTCGATATCACGCCAGTCTCTGTCGTCTCTAGCTCCCTAACGTCTTCAGGCATGGGCGGTCTTACTGCTTCGGATAGTCTTTCCGCTCTTACCGCTACCATTAGCCCATACCTGACGACCACACTGACAGAAAAGTTGCTTCAGGTATTGAAGAAGCACATTGCATCGTTTGATGTAATTTTTTTTCTCCATGCTAAAATGAGCGTCTGTGGACGCACACTGATTGAGATCGATGACTCGGGGATTGTACGGCGTCGCCCCTACCGTGTGTCATCGCATGAGCGCAAGATAATAGAAGACCACGTCGCTGACATGCTCAAGCGTCATGTTATGCGTCCATCGTCGAGCCCGTGGTCATCGCCAGTCGTGTTAGTAGAAAAAAAGGACGGCTCAGGTCGCTTTTGTGTTGATTTCCGTGCCCCCAATGAGATCACTCGAAAGGACGTATATCCGATGCGACGCATCGATGACGCTCTGATTGATTTCATTGATTGTAGGGTTTAACGCGCCGTCGCAACACAGGCGATGAGGCGCGCCGTAGTGGAGGGCTCCAGATTATTTTTGACCACTTGAGGATCTTTAACGCGCGCCGAAATCTCAAACACACCGGCGTTTTGCTTTTCGCCTCACCAAAAAAGCGGCCGCCGGGGCCGGGAATCGAACCCGCGACCTCGTGCCCAGTAGCGCAACGCCTTAGCCACTCAGCCACCGAGCCGGGTCTCGATGACGCTCTGTACCGCCTTCAAGGAGCGGAGTTCTCCAGCCTTCATTTATGCTCCGGTTATGAGCAAATCCCGATGCACGAAGATGATAAGGAAAAGACGGCCTCGCCACTCCAGTTGGTCTTTACGATTTCAATGTTTTGCCTTTCGGGCTATGTAATGCGCCAGCGACATTTGAACGCATAATTGATACCATGCTCCGCGTCCTCAAATGGAAAACTTCCTTTTGTTACCTGGGCAACATTGTTTTTTCAACAACGATTGAGCAACATCTCCAACGTCTCGACGACGTACTGACGTGTCTTTCAAATGCCGGACTCCAGATTAATACAAAAAAGTGCACATTCGCCAGCAAATCGCTAAAGGTGTTAGGGCTCGTCGTGCGCAAAACAGGAATACAGCCAGACCGTGAGAAGACGTCAGCCGTTCTAAATTTTCCGCGCCCACTACATCAGAAAGACCTTCGCAGCTTCCTCGGACTAGCATCGTACTTCCGCAGCGTCATACGAACTTTTGCAACCGTTGCTTCTCCTCTAAATAACCTCTTGCGTTCTGGCACAGCTTTTACTTGGAGTGAAGATTGCGAACGGGCTTTCCAAGCTCTCAAAAACGCGCTCACGTCAAGCCCTGTGCCTTGCCACTTCGAGGACGCTGCACCAACGGATCTACACACGTACGCCAGTGGTCAAGGCATAGGTGCAGTGTTGTTGCAACTCGATTCGTGCAAGAGGGAGTGAGTGGTGGCCTATGCCAGTCGCACACTTAATTCGAAGAATGAACCTACACAATTACGGAACAGGAATGCCTGGCTGTTGTGTGGGCAATCAAAAAGTTCCACCCCTACTTGTACGGTCGACATTTCAATGTCGTTACTGACCATCGCGCATTGTGCTGGTTGTCGACGTTGAAAAACCTGTCGGGCTGCCTCGGCCGTCTTGTTCTTCGTCTACAGCAGTAGAAGTTTACCATCACGTACAATCCGTGTAACTTGCTGTGCACAAAGATGATACGAGGACGACCACGGAAATAGCGTGCACGTCTTTTTTTTTATTTCTCAAAGTCCGGCAAAAAGCATTTAGATGCCGATGCCCTCTCACACTGTCCCTTATCTCAATCGGCTGTCTCAATTGGCTGTCTCAATCTCAATCGGCTGTATCTCAATCGGCTGTAAAGCAAGCCTGCTTTACCCATGACGCGCATCGCTTAGTCCACGGTTGATGAAATCAGTCTCCCGGCCATCCAGTGCGACGATACTTTTTGTGGAACCGTAATTGACCGCATAGGCGGCTTCGCGTGACCTCCGAACAGCCGCTTACGTCGCCAACTCCAGAACTTCCGGCTTGAGAACAGGGTACTGCACCGTTACAGCCACCAACAGGTGGGTCCCTGTCCTGCCTCAGGAGCTACGCACAGTTGTTTTAGAGGTACTTCACGATGACCCGACGGCAGGACATCTCGGTTTTTACAAAACCTACGACCGCATTCGTTGTCGCTTGTTTTGGCCTGGTATGCCGACAAGATTGGCGAAGTACATTTCTTCATGCGCCAAATGCCACCACCGAAAACGCGCTACGACTGCTCCAGCCGGCTTGCTATAAACCGGCACCTTGTCCGTCGGCGCCCTTCGAAACTGCGGGAATTGACCTGTACGACCCTCTTCCCAACACATCAAATGACTACCGCTGGATTGTGACTGCGGTCGACCAACTAACCAGGCACGCCGAGACAGCCCCTCTACGTTCTGGCGGCACCCAGGAAAACGCTGATTTTCTGCTGAAAAATATCATTTGCGGCAGAATCCTCCCCGCGTCCTCTTAAAGGAGCCACGAAGACAAAATACAAGTTCGCGTTGTTCTAAAGATTTCGTGTTTTATAGCGCCACCAGAGCTTGTCCGAATGTAAACGATGCTTTATTCACTGAGAAATTAATCAATGTAAGTTAAAATTTTGATTTTCCCGCTAAATCGTGCGTTTTTGTGGTCTGCAATGACATCACAGGAGCCGAACGCTCTGCAGCCGATTGGGAAGCCTTGTTTACCGTTACTGAACCTAGATGGCGCCACCATACCGTAGCAAGCCGCTTTCGGCCTTTGGTTTGTTTTTGACCGCATTTAATCGTCGCTTGCTTTTGTTCAGACAGAAAATAATCGTTTCGTGAAACATAGTGCTCGCTCGACAAATATGGTCACGTAAGACATCGTCGCTTTCGTCAGTCGGCCAGTGTCGTCTGAGACAACCCCAAAGCCCCGCAGTCCTGTGCAGCTAAACCAAGTATAGTTCCCGAGTACCATCAGCAGTACGCATTGGTACTTCTATGTTTAAGTGTGCTTTCGTAAGTTCCACTGTTTGTCCCACCATTCTTACGGCTTTAAAAAGAATGTGCCCTAACACTAGGCACAAATAGCTTGTTCGGCAAGCCTATAAGCTCTGCATAATTTGCGTTTGCTTTGGCGCCCTCCGCCAAGCGCAGAGCTGGCTGGTATGACATCATAGGTTTTGTTGCGGGAAATGAGCCAGTGGGTCGCATGGCCATTGCCTTTTTTTCCTAATTATGCATCTTATCTGAGCGAAGTTTACGTTAAACGTGGTGTCAGTATGATTCTAACGAGGCAATCTTTTGGATGAACCAAACTTGTGTTTTCTATTCATGGCTCCTTTAAGCGACAGCGGAAAGGCCTTCTTGCCCCGAATTTCGGCAGAAGTGCTTCAAGCGGCAAATACGGTTCATAAAACAACCAGCAGCTATTGCGCTCGGATGAACGGCCTTACTGAACGCTTTCACCGGACTCTCTCCGGCATGCTTTCAATGTATATCAAACCAGACTTCACCAACTCGGACCAAACACAGCGCTTCAGCGCACCACTAGCTACTCACATTTTTTTCTGGTTTTAAATGCAGAGCATTTCTTTAACTCACATGTAGCGTCCGCCGTCCGTCCGCAACAGCTCATCGCGCAGGTGCGCCCTCTCCCCCACTCCTCCTCTCCCCCATCACGCTACCCTCCTCGCTCTCAACAACAGGTCCGCACCCCTCCCCCTACACTATATAAAAAAATAATAGTTATCGGGGCCTGGTTTCGATCCCACGACCCTGTGGGCGGAACGCGAGGTACGTGGTGCTCTTCCCACTGCGCCACAAAAGCGACACAGAATCAAAGGGTACGAACGCGCCTTATATCCTTGCCTCATTCAAACTATGTCAAGAAGCTGCTGATACACGGCCGCAGTTGCATCGATCTCGTCTTCACCAGTTGCTGCAACGCACGACCACTGCTTCAAGACCCCTTAACAGTACACTTTAGCGACCACGAAGCCGTCGTTCTCAGCGTCCAATACAACGACAACAGCAACAAATAAATAAATAACGACTTACAACAACCTACTCCTTGCCTTCACTTCTTGCGTCACAAAAAAAAGAAAAATTGGGCCCATCTCTCCACGAGGGGGGACTCGAGTCGCAAAATCACGAAAGTAATAATTAATATATGAAAGAAATAATAATAATTAATAGTAATAAGCAATAATAGTTAACACATTCACTACCACCCCACCACCACCCCCCAAACACTAACGTTAACGCAATACACTCACCCCCTACGCGACGCATTTACTCGAGTCCCCCTTCGTGGGGAGATGGGCCCAGTTTTGGCCGTTCCCCTTCCTTCTTTATTGATACCGCTCTATTGCCTGCACCGGTCTTTCCCGTTAGCCTGTTTTCTGACCAGTTCGTTTCGCGGATCAACCACTGTTGACACCTAGCCCGCACCCACACTGAAGCAACGCAGCAAGACCGAAAAGCCCATTAGGATACCAAGCACCACAACATGAATTTTCATCCCGGGGAAGAAGTGCTTCTCTGGATCCCGACACGATCGCCGGGCCTGTGCGGAACGTTTCTGCACCGCTATATTGGCCCATACATCGCATTGAGCAAACTTCACCCGTCAACTATAGAGTGTCTCCTGCTGTTGCCTCCAACAACCGTCGCAGACGCGGAATTGAAGTCATCTATGTTTCTCTTTACAGCGTGCCCCTTAACAAGCGTCCCGGTGGCCGCTTCTCAGCGAGGGGGGGGGGGGGAGGGAAGTGTGAGCGTGTATTGGTGTCTTGGTGTCATTAGGGGACTCATAGAACGAATTAGTTGCTATTCGCTAAAGGGACCAATCCCGCACCTGTGCATACCCGTTATAATGATCATTTGAGCATGATCGTCATCGTCGGGCCTCGTTCTGCGGAGTCACCTAGTTCCCTCCGAGCTGAATGAAGAGGCGTGCCTTGGAATTACCGTTCTCTTGTGCCAGTCTGCTTTCGCCTTACAATATCAAAGACGATAGTCTTTCTTGGGCTACTTAAACCCAGAAATTTTGGTCTGTCTGTATGTCTGTCTGTCCGTCTGTCTGTCTGTGACTCGATTCAGCCACCCGGCCAAAGCAAAACAATGCCTGCGCAATAGTGTTATATAGTCACACCTAAATCTACCCGTCTATTTCCGGTGTAATGTTCATACATGTGAACATTGTTGAAGAAGAACAAGCGATTACGCAAATATGGGGCAACAAATCAATACAGAAGTGATATTTGCAGTGTTCCTTTATAAAAAATCAAACATACTTGACTTTTGCGAAATTAAATACTTCA
Source organism: Haemaphysalis longicornis (assembly GCF_048455015.1). Lineage (NCBI taxonomy): Eukaryota > Metazoa > Arthropoda > Arachnida > Ixodida > Ixodidae > Haemaphysalis > Haemaphysalis longicornis. The sequence continues at coordinate 46,506,798 of NW_027526204.1, forward strand.
ACAACTGCAGAAAAAGAATTCACTCCGCTGTCGCCTGCTGTAGACCGCGCCACTATAGGTTTTGGCGCCATTTTAAGAAATCAGCCGGAAACAGTTACGCAAGGTTCCACTAGATAGGTTCCACGTTCTGCTTGCAACGCACCTGGAGTAGGGAAACGTGGTTCTATCAACGTTGCAGTAGGGTGCCTCGATTAAGGCGCGTCTTCGCCGTACGGCAGCGTTCGCATCAAGACACCCGGTTTGGAGCAGTGGAAGGCGGGAAATTTAACATGATTTAAACAAACATTTGGCGTCTTCACCTTGGAAGGAGTGCGACGCAAGAGGAACAACATGAGAGGTGAGCGGGAAAACGAAGGTAGGCATTTACTTCGCAAAAGCCGATAAAGACTATCCTCTTTTGACGACATTTGCAACGAAAGGAGCAGATACGCGGCCAATTTTTAATAATTTTATTCCTACTCAGATCGTGTAAAGCGAGGCGCAGAGCGCTGCAAAACGCGCTCATGACAACGTAGCCCGTTACCAACCTCAGAAGCGTCCAATAAATTTACGTAGCCGTTGGTGGATTAAGAAGAAATGAATATTTATAGTAGTCTTATTCGTACTCGGATCAGGTGAAGCCAAGCGTATATCGCTGCAAAAAGCGCTCATGCCATTGTAGCCCATACTCAACTTAAAAGGCCCCCGACAAGTTTACGTAGCCGCTGGTGCATCTAAGAACTCAACACATCTGTCTATACTTCGTTTCACCGCACATATCCGCTCACAACGCCACGAAAGCATACAAAGCACCGGAGCAAACACGCAAAAACAACGGAAGGCTGCATAGTCGAATGCACTAGTGTCATGATTAAGGGGGCAATCCCCCCGTGGGAATAAAGATGACGTGTCATAGCGGAGCCAGAGGCCGACGGAGATGAAGACGAAGAAAGAGAACGCAAATTTCCCGCGAAGAGAGCGGACTAATGACGAAGTGACGCGATGGAGGCACGTGGAGAAATAACCAATGTGGTGGTGACCCGTGCGGCGGACACGGGCACAGCGAATGCAAGAGTGCCGCGACGGCCGGGCAGAGGCTATTTAATCCCGGGGCACAGGCCGGGAGAGGCAGAGATCAGTAGAACGCCACAGCAGGAAGGTCAGATGGCACGAGTCCGAGGAACAAGCCGGGGGTACGAGGCCACGCCATGGACCAGAGCCACGTCAGCCTGGGCCGGAGTGGACCGACGTGGCATCGGCTCCTACTTCCGCGTCGTACCACCAACCTGTGCTTTGGTGGCCCCAGCGGCGAAGGTCGGGCGCCTGCGTACAGCGAGCACGCACCGTCAACTAACGCCTTGGCGGTCCCCACGCGGCGACGTTCCCGGGGCTACCACGAGGGGTACCTGAAAAGGGGTCCACCATGTGACTACCACGCACAACTACGTCGGTACCACCACCACCGGCACGGCGGCAGCGGACAAGTACGACTACCAGGCTAGTACCAGCGTGTCCCGGCCACGCTGCGGGTACGACACGTCAGCGCCGGAGACAGCGGTAGGCCCGTCCGCTAGGGACTTGGGTAATATATGACCCTTGTTGTTAGGATTGTTAGCATGGACGTTGTATAGACTGGAGCTAGGACGGGTTGCTTTATTAAGGGACTTCATTGTATTGAGTTTTGTTTTGGCTTTTTGTTAGGAATAAGTATTTAGGAATTTCTTTGGTGGAGTTCTTTGTTTGCTTTGTTGTTTATTTTGCTTAGGGGTTGGAGTTGCGCATAATAAATGTGTGCTGTGGTAAACGTGCCAACGATTTTTCCGTATCCATTCTTCTGAGCTGGTCGAGACGCCACAAAACATGACAACCAGCTCATTCCATTAACAAGGGGATTGCCGAGTGGTGGCGCGACGCGTCCAGCTGCCTGGTTCCTATAGCCCACCCCCTCGCCCACGGCTTGCCACTGGCGCCACTGATTTCCCCCACAGCGGAAGCGCAATTTCAAAAAAAGGTCTTTTCGGCGCATCCCCAGGATTGAAGGACACGCCTCCGAAGCCTGATTGCGCCCTATCCCGGCGCTTCGCTCGTCCGGGATGTAGCGGGGCGCAGAAGACAACTCGGGACTCCGGGACATCCGCAGCATGGCTCCAGCGTGTGAAAAGAGAATTTATTACGAAACCACATATCAGGGCGCAGCGACTAGTGGTAACAGCGCTGCCCTAAAACAGAAAAACCTAATCAGTTTCCAAGTACTTCGAGCACTGAACACTTTGCACAAGAAATGTCTGTGGCGGTTAAACAAGCTACTCCAAAATCAATCCACAGAAATTTCACAGGTGTTCACAGAAAGGGTTCAGAAACTAGCTCAAACCCAATACGGTACAACAGTTATGCTGAGGATGTTCTTCCTGACCACTATGAAACGCGTGGACCAGCGTAACAGAAAGACTTCTTCGCCTACAGCTAGCTGCCAACTCGTTTTCTAAATGACTCAGACGGATCGACCGCACACGCCGCAGCAGTAGAAACATCGCCCACTGCGGTCGGGGGTGAGTACAGGCTGCGTCACGATTTTTCCACAATACAAATGCACCAGCAGACACCAGGAAGTTCACGAACACGTCATTTAAAAGTGTGCTCATTCGAAGCGTGAGGCTAAACAACCTGCTTAACACAGTCCAAAACGTTGCCGCTACACGACACTGAAACAGGGCATGTTCCAATGTTTCAGTGTGCCCGCAGTGCGTGCGCCGTGAGGAATGCAAAACTCGGAATCTCGCCGGATGTTCCCACGTCGGGAGAACTTCCCAGTCACGGAACATCCGAAATCCCGAACATCAGATGGAAGCGCCAGCGAAGTGAGCTGATGCCTACGGATGCCATGTGATCTTGCTATCTGTTGATTGTCTAACTGGTTTATTGCCAATTTCGCACAATTGCCGTCTTTTCCTAAAATTTAGGCGTGGCAAGGTAGACTGGACGCTTCTCAGTGTTTTGACAACATAGGCATAAATGGCGGCGACTTCGCCGCATACGGACCGACAATGCGTTCGTCAGAAAACGTTCAGCGGTAAGTCCCGAGAAAGTACTGCCGCAGCGCCTTCCCTGGGTACTCAGTTGAGGCTACAAGGTCGAACGCTGCGAGTACAGCCAACACGCTACTCATGGTTTGCAAGCAAGGCAGACTGAAACCACCCATTGACTTGGGTAGTCTCAACAGCGCACGCCGACAGTTTCTGTTTTGCCCGCAGAAAAGAATGACCCAAAATACGTGGCAAACTGACGGGTGAAATAGCGCGGTGGTTTCGCTACGCGTGCTACATGATAAAGCGCCGACGAGACGGACGACTTAATTATGTAGCTTCGATATACTAAGGAAAGTCTGAACTTTGCTGCAACCGCAAGACGCTGCTCCGCTGCCTCGAGGAGGCGCTTCCAGGTACTAGGTGCCACTTCTACCGAGGAATGGAAAACCACACCAAGTACTTCATCACCCATAACCCATTCTACGTCGCCCGCCAGGCCAGACGCAAATGTGCCGAAGCGCACTGGCATACTTTTGCCCCTGTTCAGTCGAGCTCCAGACAGCTCACCGTACTTATTGAACAGCCGCATAAACGCTTGATAGCTGTCAACGTCCCGAGTGAGCAGGGACACATCGTCCGTATAAGCAGACACCTTGACTTGACCTATTCCTGGCAACGGCAAGCCGCTGATAGCGGCGTTTACATGAATACGGCGGAGCAGCGGGTCGACACAAATGACAAAGAGCAGAGGCGAGAAGGGGCAGCTTTGCCTTATCTCACGGTTGACAGAGAACGGACTACTTAATGGTCCATTGACAAGGATTGTAACGCTCACGTCTGAGCACAGCAGCTCAAGCATTCTAACAAAGTTTGTCGGAAAGCCGTATTGACGCAAACGCCTGCCAAGGATCGATGTTCCACTCTGTCGAAGGCTTTCACTTGATCTAGGGAGATGAAGTATCAAGAGGTGCCAATCTTGGTCGCATAGCTGAACACATCCTGCGTCAATGCCCGGGACGAGAAAATTGTGCGACCTGGCACGCTGCACGTTCGCGCTTGGCTGGTAATATCTGGCAAAACGCCACTGGTCCGTGTGGCCAAAATGTCTTGTAGTCAGCGTTGAGGAGTGTGATCGGTCGATACGACAGGGGCTGCGTAGGACCCCCCCCCCCCTCCCCTGGTTTCGAAATCAAGATTACGCGACCCTCATGGAAAGATTCCGGCCTTACTCAGTGGAGAGGAAAGCCGTTCACCATGCCGAGGAGCGCACCCTCAATGGCTGGGAAAAGCTCTTTAAACCGTGACAGCACGAAAACTGGACGAGAACACGAAAAGGGAGAGACAGAAACAAGCGCTGACTTTCAACTGACTTTATTCGAAAGAAAAAACACACAAATATATACATATGTCGTATCCCTACAGAGCATGTGCGAAAAGAAAAAAAGAGGGAAATAAACACCCCGGCTGCTGACACCGGTGGTACAGATTATAAAAATTACATTTCAACCTATGCCCAAATAAGAAATCTCTTTTTCATACAAATAACAAAAGGCTCACTGACACAATCCGTCGACCGTTTAATAATTTGCGCTGCCTCGGCCGTCTGGTTCCTATGAAAGAACAAAATCGCAGTGTCGGCAAAACGACGGGTGCAACCGCACTCCTTGCAACGTGCCGACAAGTAGGAACTTGTAGCCCCTTCGATTGTATTGTAATGTTCTCTTAATCGCCCGTTAATCGCTCGTGTACATGTCTTAATTTCCTGGCGCAACAAATTGGGCCGATTGGGCGCAAAGGTCGATCGCCGCATAAACAAAAAAACAGGTTATTGCCACGCCTGGCTGCACGGTGAAGCACATTAATAGCTATGTACCTCGTCGACCTTCCGTCGTCTATTCCATTTCTCTGCCTTGAAAGCGTGTCTATGTAGGGTAGGCGGGGCGCTGCCTTAACGTGCCATTAAGAGGACATTATAATTCAATCGAAGGGGCTACAAGTTCCCACTTGCCGGCAAATTGCAAGCAGTGCGGTTGCACCCCTCGTTTTGCGGACACCTCGATTTTGTTCTTTCATAGGAACCAGACGGCCAGGGAGCTGATGGAGGCAGCGCAAATTATTAAACGGTCGACGGATTGTGTCTTTCAGCCTTCTGTTCTTTTGCATGAAAAAAATAGATTTCTTTGCCGGGCATAGGTTGAAATGTGATTTTTATAATCTGTACTGCCGGGGTGAGCAGTAGAGTGTTTCTTTTTCTCTTTTTTCTCAGGACGGGAAGTTGGGCGAGTTGGTGTGGATTCATCTTGACAACAGGCGCGGAAAGGCGTTGACTAAGAAAAAAAATACACAGGACGACGCGCTAGAGCAACTGGCAACATTTATTAAGAAACAGAAATATATAGGGCGAAGAACCGACATAATCCAACTGATTAAAACTTATGCAGAGATTACCAACAAAACTTACCCCAGGCATAAAAAATCCAACCTCTACTATGCTATCACCGCACGTGTCGTCCCAGAAACGCCTGCTCTGCTTCTTGCAGACTGACTGAAGGTTGACTCACGCCCATTGACCGCTCCCGGCTGATGTTCCCAGCTTCTATTATCTCCCTTTGTGTCCTGCCCCTGTGCCTAAACAACACGGTTGTTTTTTGGAAAAAGGGTTTACACCCCCCCCTGTACCTGTCACTCTTTAGAGTGCGAAGCCAGGTGCACGTAAGGCCTGCCAACCAATGAACTGTAATGTTCCAGAAGCCGTATGTTCAGGCATCTGCCTGTTTGCCCGATGTAGGCCTTGCCACAAGCTAGCGGCAGTCGATACACCACTGCTTGGGTGCAAGCAACGAACTGCTTTCCGTGTTTTACGTGGCAGCGTTTTTTGTACAATACAACATTACAATACAACACTACAATAACAATACAACACTACAATAACTTCTTGTTCCTTGTAGTCAATTTAAAATACCATATATTGTTTGGTCATTACAGCCGATTGGCATTAAACAATCCCCTTTTCATCTAATCTAACCTTTAAAATCACGGCGTTTTGTTTACTTTTTTTCAGGCCGACGCATTACACTGCCAAACGATATGAAAGGATAAGATTCTCCATCGCACACTGCTGGTCGATAGCAGGATAAGCAGGCAGCCAAATGTGGAAACGCAGGTTGAGATACGCGTGAACGCTATTTGGAAAATAGCTGAACCTGTTCATAACGCGGTCAAAGGAAAAGCTTCTAATCCTTTTGCGTTGCCACGTACGGAATCTAAAGTATTACAATTACAAAACAGTTACTGCTGGTCGCGTAAAGCATTTGTGGTGCAAGCAGCGGTTTCACAAATGTGGGCTCCGAGCGACAGGCCATGCGCTGCGCAGAGTTAGGTCAATCATGATCACGGTCATGATCAACCAATATTAACTCGCCCGAACGTCAACCCTTTTGCTCAACCTTCGAATAGTAATTTAATTGACTGGTTGTGCGGTCGTGTTATTTTTCCGCCCGGGTAATGTCGTTTCGTCAGTAACCGTCATAAGTCTAGTTAAGAAAGATTATATTGCATTGCAATGTCAACAGCGTAGCAATCGCCTCGTCGAAAGTCCATCGCGAGCACGGATCACCGTGACCCACATATGCTGTGCGCGCTCCGCATTCGACTTCCGCGCTTCCGTAAACATGACTAATCGGTGAACATAACAAGCACGGTGGCATTGAAAACACGTATTTACTCCCCGATATCGATTTCTATGTCAGTCGGTGCCATACCGGTACGTTTGCATCACGGAACTGCGGAGCACCACCGGCACCACCACCGCACTGCTACTGCTGCTCGCAACAGCCGGGGTCGGAATTTCCCGCTCTGGCAGCACATTAGGACCTAAAATCTATTCGCAGATGATGAAAACCAAACAGAACACACACACACAAGCACTGCAACCGCTAACGTAACGCCAAACCACTACGGTTCACTCGGTAATGCACGGATACCGAGCAGACGCACGCAAAGAACGGCGCACTTAACAGCCCAGCGCGGAGGTTTCGGCGGTCGCTTCATAGACGGCGCTAGCGTCTGGTCAGAAAAAGCAAATGGCGGCGCCCACCTCTAGCAAGAAAAATGGTGCATAGCTGCGCGTGCACGCCTCCCCTCCTCCCTCCCGCTATTCTCTACTACAAACCTGCGCACGCATAAACCGGCAACAGGTCATGTGCGCGTGCTTAGAAGTGACAGACGCTTTCGAAAATATCCCCTGAAAGCCCTCTGAAAAGGGATGTTCAGTCACGCCGGCGGTCCAAGCAGGGAATTTTCTGTTCATCCGGGAGGGATTCGCCGCTACTCCACGAGCTGAACTTGAGGCGGTAACAGCGTTGCAAGCAGCTTTCCGTTGTTTTTGCACCCTTTCGCGCTTGTGTTCGGGCCAACGCTTCGATTCTTGCTCTTGTTCCTCCAAACAAACGGCATGTACCCGTCCCATTACGATTTAAAACCTGGAAGTCCTTGAGCTCTATTCTCGCGTACAAACATCTGGCTGTCCCTTTTCCTTCCCCCTCGTATGCATCTTACTGTGTGTGTAAGATGTCTGTGTAACACATCAACCCACACCTGAACCACTCGAGTGAAGAGGACGGCCGACTAACCGCATTGAGTCATGTAATTTCGACATCTAAATACCAGCACAACCAGAATTTCATCGGTAGCGGCATGAAGCTTAGCTGTGCGTGTACGCCCCCTTTTCCTACCCGATAACCATGCACGGATAAACCGGCAACCGGTGATGGCACATACTTAGGCGTGAAAGATGCCGGCGAAAGTGTAGCTCGGGAGGCCTTTCAAGCTGAAAAAGAAATATAGGCTTAAGCCGGCGTTTTAACTGGGGAAGTTTCTCTTCTACCGGGAAGGATTCGCAGCTACTTGGCGAAGTGAATTTGAGTGGAAAGGGCGACGGTGGTTTTCGGTCGTTTAAGGGGGCAGCCTTTTGGCCGCCGTTACGTGGGGTTCACTGAAGCGGCGTCTGTTTACGCCCGCGTAACAGAGTGAGCGAACGCAGCAGCGACGAAAGAAAACGGACGCGGACAGTACCGTCTAGCGAAGGGTGAAGTGGAGTCCGACACGTGCGGCTACGGCGTCATCTCTCTCACTGCCTTTCCCTCCCACATGTTTCATGTGTCGCCACCCAGGAGCGCGCTCCCCAGATGCTGTTCCATTCCACGCTAATCCCAACCACGTGACATTTGTGCGGGAGGTTCAAACACGATTTTCAACATGCCGGCCGGTGGCGGCGGTCCACTTCGAGGTAGCAGCAGAGTAGCGCACGCCGTAATACGTTCGCTTATCACGCGGGCATTTCCTGAGGCGCAGCAGAAATGCGCCGTGACCGAGAAGACTGTAGCCCTCGCTGCTCGCAAATTTCATATTAGGAGTGTAGTAATCGTCAGTTCATTTTTTACGCCCATCCACATAATGTTCGCAATCAACTGATAACCGCACTACCGGCGTTAGCTGCCGACTGCGCAACTTGCCAAAGTGGCACCGGGAGAGGCTAGGGGGAAAATAGTTGTGAGAGAGGTGCCAGCGGTGGTGAGGAGGAGCCCCGGAGCGGCGCTTTGAATTGGTGAAATGAGCGGTGAATTGATGACACCGTAATGAAAACTGGGGGGGGGGGGTGTTAAACATATACTGCTTTGCTGTAAAAACGGAGGGAAATGCGCATGGCAAGAAAGCCTCGTAGCAATCACTTAAGGCGCGCTCCGCGATTACAAATATCAGACGGCAGCATCAGCGCCCACCGTGGCCTAAAAAGCCACATGCTGGGGTTTTCGTACTCGCTGTAACACTAGCGCTCTTCAAGGCGTGCAAAAGTCAGTCAAGTGTGATCACCACGAAAGCGCCGGTGTTGTGGTTATGGACTGACAGAAAGCTGCACGGCGTGCTTTATCGGAGTTATATCAACTGGGACGTGCTTCACGGCCTCGTTTTCATGTGCATGGCTCAGTGATAAGGGACATTGATAATATCCTTTCTGCACAAGCAGCTTTCATTAACGCAGTGAAGTGCTGCTATTAAGCATATTCTATGCGATACCCGAAACACTTATACACCCTTGGCAGCGACAGTAGGTCTTCTTTCGCCGTTCGGTACGTGCCGGCACTTCTGCGGGCATTCTCGGCGATGGCTAGCGCCAGCCTGCAGTGCTTCACCGTGTTCGGATTCGACAGCCGCCTAGACTGGAGGCCCACGGTGTTCGTTGACGGCTTCCCTAAGACGAGAGTGTGCAGCGCCTGCGGTCTGGTTTCGGCTACGATAGCTTTACTGCCATGCCACCACACCCTCTGCAACAGATGCTACGACTACCACTGCGACAGAAGGGAATGCGACCGCTGCCCCCTTGACAAAGATGTCTACAAGCCAGAAGATGTCATGTGGTCCACGTTCACGAGCTACAATCTGCTACAGCGTCAGGTATGTGTTATGCGCTCATTCCCCTCTCCGGGACTAAATTGTCACGGTTCGCAGTAGAATTGGAGGGAGTTAACTATATTTGTGAACCAAACGCGTTTTCGTGCAGTCTGCGGTTACAAAGAAAAGTTCGTGTGAGTAATCTCCCGCTGTCTGCTTTTCTGGCTGTTCTGCAGACCAATTGACCCATACAACATAATCGAAAATGCCAAATAACACCTTAAAGACTAAAATACGTAGTATAAATTTGTTTGCGGACGTAGAAGGGCAACAAAGTTATATGATAATACCCGTCCTGAAGGTAGACGAAAGGCTCAACTGAGTTTTCCTAAGTCGACCACAATCTCAAACGCCAGCACAATTGTCTGTTGTGTATTGCGCCGCACCAACACGATCTGACAGCTTGAGTAACTGCGCGATGGGAGGAGTTTAAGTGATCACCAACGCGGCCTAGCAAATTTTTGAAGCGTACTTTACACCCAGTAGACCCGCGGATTGATTTACCACGTTTCCGGCATCCAACCGTCATTCTTATTACCACGTTGGATATAATGCCACATTTTCAGACGCATTAGAAGTGAACTCAAATTACCTCCGTGCTATTTATTAAATCTGCGTAAAAATAAAATCTTTCATATACACTTTATTATGCAGCGTTTGTATCTAGGGGTCGGTTTTCTTCATTCCCATGTCACGCGTGCAGTTCGCCAGAGCCCTGCTGGCCCGGCGGCGTGAAATAAATTGCCCGGACGCTCAGACGCGAAAGAGAGAAAAGGAGGAGTGCGAGTGGGAAAGGCGAAGGGCGCTTGGCTTTTCCGCCGTTGTGCACACTCCCCGCGCTCTGGGACCGCCCTGCATGCCGGCGTTGAATATCGCCGGAGAAGTGTGCGCTCTGCGCTAGCCTCTGCTCGGGCACTTTCGTGAAGCGACAAGTGTATCAATCGGCGTGTTTTATTTCGCTCTCTGCGACGGCCGCGCTTTGGATTTAACGCTTAATCCTTCGTATTCTAGCGAAGTTACGAGTGCTTCAACCGTGCCTGTGTTGGATATTTCGCGTTCTCTTAGGTGAAGCGGCAACTGTTTGGATACGCAGTGTGCGCTCTACTGTATCCTCTCCTCATGCTTTTACGTGAAGTGCTTCAACCGTGCCTCTGTGCGTGATTTCGCGTTCTCGGGTGTTGGCCGGCGCTGTAGATTTCGAAGTGCCTCAACCGTTCGCCAGTCGATCCTCTCCTCGTGCTCTTACGTGAAGTGCTTCAACCGTGCCTCTGTGCGTGATTTCGCGTTCTCGGGTGTTGGCCGGCGCTGTAGATTTCGAAGTGCCTCAACCGTTCGCCAGTCGCCGCGTAGTTGGAGCGGCTGTTTCTCAAACGTAGATCTACCGTTCACCCTACATGTGATCGGCTCAACCTTTGGCCCGGAAATTGCATTTTGTGCCCCGATGTTTTTCTGTGATAGCACAAACGACCATGTTGCTTTCGTTCTTTTTTTTTCTTCACTAGCGTTCCGTGCTGACGAAACGGCAGTTGTAACTCGCTAAAGTTCCGGCAGGCGCAATGATAACTGGCCTGAGTCCTTCAATGATTTACTACTGCTCGGACGATTTCCTCAGTCAGACAGGATGACCCTTTGGTGTGCGCTTCCGTTGCTAAATGTGTTGTTCCAGGGTTCAAATCTCTTGTGAGCCCCCACCCCCCTTTTTCTTTGTCGCTGGCGACCGCTTAGGAAAGTGTCTGGTGTGCAAATTCAGTGTACAGCTGACCAATTGCAAAGCGTGGGTGTTATTAAGCTTGTCACAGAGCCTTTGAAGTGATGACTATTGCATTCCTAATGACCAGTTTCCCAAAAGACGCTTCCAGAAGGAGCATATTTAAGCAGTTCTGCTCTCACTGTGTGAATTGCAAAACAGGTGAAAACAATGTGCTATGGTGGCTGTATTTGGCTTAAGAGTTAAGTGTACATTGCATGTGTTGCTGCGGACCAGCTTATTTATTTATTTATTTATGACATACTGCAGGCCCCACACAGGACCCAAGCAGGAATCACTCAAATATAAACAAACCGACAACACAGGGTAAAATACAGTAACTTGTAAAAACATACTGTCTCAATTTTCAATATGTTCAATCCCATCAATGCTGCAGACAACAGATACAGGCAGATTATTCCAGTCGGATATGGTGTGTGGGAAGAAGGAAAATTTGAAGACGTTTGTCTGGCGCTGCAGCATTGAGGCATATATTGACACGGCTAAGACAGCAAAGATATTTAGATATGTCGATGATTACATGATTGTTACTAGGTCGGTGAAGCCAGAAGAAGTAAACCTTTTAGTCAAGACAGTTAAGAAAACATTTCTGGAGTGCTCTGACGGCTTGGAATTCACTCATGAATTACCAAATGATGGGTCCTTGCAGTTCCTCGATGTGTGTTTTAATTTCTGGGGAACACACGTGTGTTGGGCGTATCGGCCGCGGTCAAAAAAGGCAATTTTGGATTATCGTTCAGCGCATTCGAAGATAGTGAAAAGGGGTATTGGCGTTAGCTGTCTTCGCGGTGCCCTCGAGAAGTCTTGTCAGCACCAAGTCGCCGATAGTGTTCAGCACCAAGTTGCACGTTTGAACGATGCCGGCTTCCCTCGGGAAGTAATAGCAGCAGTGGTTGAAAGCCTATTGCGTGACGTCAAGTCAAGGGCAAGATGAACCTCGCAAAGAAAGGAGGCCTGTAGTCGTCCCTTACGTGCACAATTTCTCCAACCGCCTTAAAAAGGTGGCGGGGAAATGTGGTGCCGACGTTGTGTTCTCCGCCCCAGAAAAACTAGCACGAATGTGCTCTGCTGTGAATGGCGAGAGGAAGGGTAACCGAAGAAGAGGCATGCCACGCTGTTTGTTGGTTGCAAACAAGGTGTTGTATACGAAGTGCCTCTATCTGGTGGAAAATGCTATATTGGGCAGACTGGTAGGTGCATAAATGACAGGCTCTGGGAGCACCGTACAGCTGTTCAAGCGCTCGCTGCGGGGGGCCATTTAGCTGACCATTGCCGCCGCTGCCGGTGCGTTCCACACTGTGTTCCAATTTACGAGAAGACAGTAACATTGTGCTGTTTTAAGGACCAAGCCAGCCGTGAATTGTTTGAAGCGTGGTGCATCATGAAAGCCGGTGAAAAGTGTGTAAGCACGGCATCTATTAGTTCATCAAAAAAGAAATAGATTACCTGGATGCGAACTTGCCACGTGCGTAACAAAATGCACCACTTGACCTTGTCTTTTTTCTTTGTGCTTTAAGCATGTTTACGCATGCGCCCTTCCTGTATATCTTTTGATGTGTGTAGTAAAAATTTCAGTTGATGTCTAGCGCTAGTCCTGTGTGGTCTCTACTTTTGTCCCGTCTTTACCGCGCTACTTGACCATGTTTCCCCAGAAACGCCTGCAGGCGCTACTCACCCAGGAAAAGCTGCTGAATATGCATGCGCCATTCATCAAAGCATTTGAAAGCCGTCCTGCTTCGTGTTGATTGTGCTAATTTTCCTGTTTCCACTGGCTGCTTTATCTGTATGTCACTAGCTAGGTACAGTACTACAGTCTCCAGTGCACCCACATGCATGTATTTTTGTGGCTGTGTTTCTAGGCGAGGCAAAACATTCCCACGAAATCGACATTGCAAGAAAGCCTGGGATGAGGCATCATATTTTTGTTTACTGGCTGATGTTTGTGTCTTTTAAAATGCTCATAACCAGGAAAAGTTCTTGCACACACTCATTTTAAACTTGCATAACCCTGCATCAGTGTTTGCTTCAGAAGAACACTTCGACTAGTTCCACCAGTCTTGTCTTGCCATTCGCAATCGGTGATGCCACAAGTTGTCTGCAGAACAATGTACAGGGCAGCCGTGCCTGTTTTCACGACGCTTTGCGAATTTCCATGCACTAATAAAGTACTGCTGCTGCAAGTCGCATATTATTTGTATTCACAACACTGCAATTACCGATGCTGGCCAACTTGCTTTTGCACTTTAGTGTCTCTTTAGGCGTCTATAGTGTACCGTAAAACCATTAGGTCCCTCCTGGGCAGATGTACTGAACTATGCTCCTGTGCTATGTCGCTTGTGCATCCCAGTAGATTTACTTCCTCATTCTCTTTTTAAGCATAGCAGCAATTTTTGAGGTGCAAAAAGTGTCGAAACATGAAAAACTTCAGTGTAGTTTTTTGTGCTTAAAATGAGAGCTACTGTATTGACTCTCATAATGAACCCTCCCCCCACTTTTCTTGTTGAGAATTTACTTTTTTGTCACTGAATAAAAAATGCAGCGGGAATATGTCTTATTTTAAGCATGGTTGCTGATGCTGTAGGCGATCACATTAACGTGATATCGTGCTACAGTACGCGCAGAAATGCTAAAAATGCATTCCAAGAAAAAGAAATCTCATCCGTAGCCGGAGACGCGAGCGCGAATGCCGCGGCTTACAATTTAAAAATTGCGCGTTTGCGGTGCGCCACCTGTTGAATGCAAAACAAGCCTTGCGCCATAAAAACGTTGCGGTGTGCGAAGTTCGAACAAAGCACCAAACGTACTCCGCACTCCTTCCCTGCTATTTGATGTTTAGGCTGGTTCTGCCCAACGTTAATAGATTATCTATCTAGTAACGTTGGGTTCTGCCGGCGTGCGAACAAAGCAGTAAACGTACTCCGCACTCCTCTGCTCTTGTTTAGGGCTCGTTCGGCATCAGCAGCATCAGTGGCGTAGAGTTTACTGCAATTTTACGTTTTTTTTCTAGTTCGACGGCGAAGTAGCAGTTAATTTCTTCAGCCGTTGTGACATGCGCGGGCGCGACCAACCTTACGAGTTAGACTGCAAAGCCAGCGTCGATAACGTGGACGTGCTTCGTGCGGGGATGCGTACGCATGGCTGACTACTACGGCGAGGCAACCGTGCGTCGTGGATCGTCGACTGGGAGCCCCCAACCCAACGAGGTACCATAGATGCTCTTCGGCAGTGTCTTTATTTATTTTGGCAAGGTCCTCGGAGGCGTTGCCAAATCACCCCCCTACCCGACCTAGTAAAATCAAGACAGACTGATCAGTTGCAGTTGCGAAGCTACACCAGCGAGTTTTTTTTTTGGCTACGCATTTATTACAGTAGCGGTGGCTTAAAAATCTGGTTACTACTGATCACACTTGCTTCCGTCACGCTGAACAACGCCACTGGTCAATCATCGATGCCGCCGTCTTTCACGCTCAATTTCAAAGGGAAGAACAGCTGAACTTCGTCGTTGTATGTTTTCTTGGCCGAGGTGAAAGAACATATAGCTTAAATTACATTACATTGAGTTGGGCTGGGATTTTTTTACCACGATTTGAAGCACCCGTGCAAAAACAATCCGCATTTCACTTCATGTTCAAATTAATTTATTTTTCCTTACGTAAGATTAAACAATATCAGAATAATGTGTGATGTAATTCTAATTCACAAACAAATAACGCTTCATAGTATGGTCCGAGCAAAAAGAGTCAAGCATGTGTGTCATGCTTTTAACATTTTCACAGATGAATGATTTTTAGCCAATTATCTCCTGCCCCCTTCGGTCTATAAAGGGGCACCCCTTGCTGAGGAGGAAAAAAAGACCAACTGAAAATGCTTTAAAAGAGGCTTTAAACGTGTCGTGTTATTACGTGTTCAGTGGATTTAAACGTAACCGAAATGTGGGAAGGATATAACTGTCCTATTTTGGAGAGAATTGTGTTATATGCAAGAGCATAACATGCAACTGTTCCGCTTCGATTTCGTGAGCGATTGAGCAAGTTTTTTTTTTTTTGCTTGGTGCCAACACAAATTTTTCTAAAACGCCATTTTTCATACATGGGAAAATTAAGTGAAGGGCGAGTGCTAAACCTGTACAATTTCTTATTCCGCGAAGTAGATCAGAACATGACTTGGAGGCACATCTTTAATACAGTATGCGCATCACCTTGGAACTTCAGCATTTCTTAGTTGTCTGATTGTGAAACTTGTCAGATGAAGTGGGTAATTGAAGTAAAAAAACATTTGCAGGTTACAGATTGCATATCTGGTTCTCAATAATATTCTCACAACTAAAATAATTCATAATATTACCGTTTAACACGTTTGTGTTTCATAAAATTGTAATTTAAGTAAAAAAATATATTGCAGGTTAGTCATTGTATATCAAGCTTTAAATAATATTTTGAGAATTGAGATCATTTGTGATATTCTTTTTACAGGTTTGTGTTCCACAAGGAGTGAAGGTGTCAGCACAGAAGCTTGAACGAAACTGCCGGAAAGCATTCTACTACTGCTAAGCATTTGTAGATGTCAAAATTAGGAAGTCACAAAAGCAACTCAGCAGAACGACCCATTCCTCAACTGGCCAGTCTCGCCGACTGCTGTCATCAAGCTGCATGAGGTGCTCAACCACGGGCTCGACTGCGCCGATGGGCTTCGCCTTCTAAAACCCACATCGGACAAAAGTGACGCATTCTTCCGCTACTTTCAAGATGATACGACCCCAGCAGCCGCACTAGCTCCTCATAAAACGAAGCTGGCAAGGCAGGAGGACGGTGAAAGCCTGCTCGCTAGCAGCGCTGTCAATCCCCCAGTCAGCACCGTCTACCACTGGTTCTGCGGGTGGCGGAGAGGGCAGTATGGCGACGAAGGAGTGAGCCCCCTCACTAAGCTGGACAGAAGAGCACCAAATCACGTTGAACATTGTAAGTAGCTATGTACCCCAGCACACTCCATATATTGCTACTTTTATGTGACCTGTGCCAACGTTTATGCAAACATGGTATCTCTCTCAGTTTAATTTTCAGCTTCAAGCAAGCTATCATGCAGTGTAGACGGAAAGGTATCGCAGAAACTCTGTTTTGCAGTGTTGAATTCTCTAATTCGGGAGAAAGGCAGCAATGAGCGCATGCACAGCCACGGCGCACTTAACTAGACTTGTCTGATGCACCTGTCCTAATGAAGATGGCACAGCCTGACTGAAAGCCTGTGCTTGTAAAACTACTTTTAAATTATGGCCCAGACGTTCATATGTCTCAGTACATACCTTCGCTCTACTATTTTTGTTCCACTTAGAAGGAATAAATGGGCGTGTGGTATTCGCCACAACAGTGCAGCTCATAATACATCTTTATACGTGGCACAGCTAACAGCAGCCTGGCGTGGGAGCAATGCGCAATTTGAATCAAATTCAATGTGAAGTGAATTTTCACTATTCACATTTGAAAATAATTCATTTGCAGTAATCTTTTGCCAGTTACATTCGAATATATGTTATTCGCGGTTGGTTTCTACTATTCGTATTTGAGAATATTCGATCTGATTCACAGTCAGTTTTCACTATTCCTAACTGTTCACAGCATGTCTGGAGGGGGCATTCAGGAAGCTTGACTGGGAAAGCAAACACAGGACAACTCCCAAGAAGCCAGCACCAGCACACCCACAGGGCAAGGCCAACCGGTGGCAGCAGAGCCTGAACAGCAGCAGCTGCCTATGGATACCGAGCCACAGCTGGAGGCCCAGGGCTCAACAGGAAGCAGTCACCAACGTGAGGTGTTGAGGTGTGGCTTGTGCTCGTGCATTTATTTTAGCAAAGCCTAATAATTGTGACCCTTACTCCAGTTACTGGACACCTAGATAGCAACTAGACACCTGAAGAAGATCTGTTTCTCAGCAACACACTCCACTTTTGGAAAGAGCTACCTATTTAATAACCACGTGCATGCATTTTTTCAGGGGTCTCTTGTAGTAAAATTTATTTTTACGAAGGTACAATTGCAGGAGCTAAGTAGAAGAAGGCTACAGGATGCCAAAAAAGACACTCCAAAAATTAAGGCAATCCAACATGACTGCGTAGCATCATAGCAGAAGCAAGACGAACAAGTTTTTCCAATGCATGTAAAGGGGAGCAAGAATGAAGTAGTATTCATATGTCACAGCTAGTGTGAAATTTTGTATGCTGGCTGTCGTATGTCTTCCGAGGCCCTTTCTGACATAGGGAGGGTGCTAAGAGGAGGAGGAATAAACTTTCATTAAACAGCACTGTGCTGGTGTCTTCAGCCCAGCTTAAAACAAAAAGTGTTAAACAGACTCTGCCAGGATCCAATCTCATACCATTAGATACATAGTCAGTTGCACAGTGCAAGTTTTTGAGATGTAAAATTTTACATTCTGGTCGTAATGTTTTTTCTGTGTGTTTCGCTGAATAGTCCTTGTATGCCACTAAGGCCCTGTGAATAAAAAGGTGCCTTGCGAAAGCGCTAGGTCAGGGGCTGTCAAGTAAGGCTTTGAGGAACCCTGGGATTTTGAAGAGGCGTTGCTTGGGTTCTGTGAGACTAAAGTGGCTATGGTGTTGTGCTGCTGAGCCCAAGGACATGGGTTCAATACCGGCTGCGGTAGCAATTTTCCTGATAGAAGTGAAAAGCGAAAGCGTCTGTGTGTCGAGATTTTGGCGCACGTTAACTCTTCCTAGCTGTTCCTAGGTGACCAAAATTAAACCCCAGCTGTCTCCACTACAGCGCGCCTCATAAGCAAGGTGTAGTTTTGGTACTTTATACCTCGCAGTCAATCAATCAATCAGTCATTATTATGTAACTGAACATGGCACTAAACAAAGCTTTTTCTTGTGTTTTATTTTAGTTCAATGAATGCATTAATGTTTGTGAAACTAATCTGTAAATACCTGCGCAGTATTCTCTGGTCCAAACTGGTTATCTAAGCTTGGCAGGGGAAGGTGAGTTCTGTGAACATTTTTCTGCCCTAATGGGTTTCCCGGTAGGCCCATAGTTGAATACCTACGGAACACCCTTATTACGTCAGCAGTGAAAATAAGACAATAGTAAAGATAGGAGATGCAACAAATTTTGAGTAAATCTGTGGTATATCCTGAACAAATTTTTTGTAGGACACTGCGGAGCTGCAGAAGATCTACGAGGAGTGGTGGCGCCAGCCTTCACTAGCTTCTGGCAACCCATATTATGCCACTACCCTTCAGCAGCTGCTGCGGCAGATGCACAAGATCAGAAAGGAGCCCCAGGAAGGAGCCTGCCCATGAAGGCAGGCTTCACCAGCGCCCGGAGGTGCGGCTGTAACGTCAAGGTCCAGCCCACAAGCATTGCCAGGCGTCGCCCTGGGGTCAACCGAGGACCAGGTAGAGTGCCTGCTGGCCAAGAGCTCGGCTAGCAAGAAGGTCAAGCGGTCCTCACGCCCTGAACCTCAGCGTCAGAGATGGGGTGCCGCACGCCAAAGCTCTCGGACTACAGAAGGGACAGAAGGCACCTAATAGGGTGCCCCTTTTGTGGACCTGTTCATTTAGGGTTATGTTTTCTCCGGAGGTGTGTGAATGGCACTACAAGTCATAAATGAATAGTGAAAACTCACGGGAAATCAAATCCAAAATTTTTAAATGCACACGTCTCGGCAATAAAGGCCAACTGCACTCAAATTTTTCTTTGTCCAAATAAGCAGTCTAAGCTCTTAAAATCACCTTTGCGAAATCCTGAGCTTCGCACGCACACTGCACACTAGGTACCATCGTTCAAAGTAGCTCCATGCAGACGACGTTTGCACCTGGCGGAGAGTTGCCGAAACAAGTTCCGAGAAGCCTGTGACGGAGGTTGGGGAACCTGTCCCGTGAAGCTCGCATTTCTCCGACGACTTGCAAGGCGCTCCGCCAGGTGCAGGGATGTGCTCGCCCGGGGTTTCTCTGCTCCACCAGCGCGCTGTACCGCTGTCGCCATCACATGTTTAAACTAACCGCATAGGCAGGCGTATCCGGCATTTTTTTCAATGTAAAAAAAAGAAAGAAAGATGAGAAGCCTACAAACTATTCACGCGCTTGCGAATGTCTTGGTGTTAGCAAACCTCTTTTTACTTAAAAATAAAATTTTTACTCAAAGATAAAAATAGCGCGAAATGAGCACATGCCTTACATTTGTCCTTCCTATGGCATTTACCACAGAAAAAAAAGATATTTTATAACTTTTTGGCCGCTTGCATCCCGCGTCCAATATGGGCCATATTTGGGCTGGCCCAACGCCACCTCCATCCTTTAGACCTTTTCAAAAGTTTGACGACCTAAATAGAGTTGTTGTACACGCGGCTATAAACGGTTGTGTGACTTTTGCCTCACTCGCTAAGTGAGCCAAAATCAGCCTTTCTCTAAGTAACAAATACATCAGCACAAATATCGGCCGTCGTCTTCGTCAAGTGCGAAAACTAACGAAACTTCTCCTCTCCTAAATAATAGAGTAGATTTTTAAAAGTTCAATTCCCAAGTGAAGTATTTACTTTGAGCGTTAAATTTAGTTTATTTGAAAGTAAAATGTTTTCAGCAGCACCTTTTTCTGGTTAAAGTAGAAAACAGTGGCAGATAGGAAATGTTTTTGTGCTTTAGTGCATCATTTAGCTGTGGAAGCTGGCTTATCGTTTTAGATCCGTTTTATAATTCGTTTCCCGATGGGCAGCAAGGCAAAAAATACTGGGTTGATATTGACGAAGCTGTTTGCACATAATTTATGGTAAAAATAGTGATCGATCGCAGCCCGCGTGTGGTTTGTTTCCTTCAAAGAGAGAGACGTGATAGCTGAAGCGTCGGCTATAACAAAAGCTCCTTTTTGAAATCGTACGGGCAAGTAGCGTTGTAAATCAGGGTCCGCTTTTTTAGTAAAATATGCTGTTGGGCTAGTTGGTTCATTGCTTAAGGGAAATCGAGCGCTACAAACGAGGACAGAAAAAACGAAGAACGACGAGACAGATGCGCTACTAACAATTGATTTATTCCAAGAAAAGACAGCGATATAAGTAGCTTGTCTACAAACGCACAAACATACACAAAGGATAATAGATCTGAAAAAGATACTATAAAAACAAAATAGCCACAGCTGAAGACAACAATCACACCTTTTTATCGCATGTTGTCTAGGATTCGGTACTCCTTCGAAAACAGGGATAGCGATGCTTCACTGATACAGCCTGCGCTGTTTTTTTTTTGATGAAATACGCTTCGCGCAGTTCTTGCGCCACGGTGTCACGACTCTTTCCGATAATGATTGTCTCTGTCAGTCTCGGAAGGCATCCTTTGCCACACTCGCGGTAGTGATGAGGCAAATTGCGACCCGGTGCCATTATTCATGGAAAGATCATGTTCCCTGAGTCGGTCATTTACGCATCGGCTGGTTTGTCTGATGTACACCTTACCGCAGAAGCAGTCATCGAAGTATCTCGGGAACACCTTGGGTATCGGCTAAAATAATTCCAATGCCTTGTTTTAAATTGCTTCCATTGTAATATTTGCAGTCGTGACTGAAATAGATGCTCCCATAGCGGTACCGAAAACTTGCCTGTAGAATTCGCTTTTGTGCGAGAAGCAAGTGTTAGACAGGCAAAACCCTAGCAAGGTGCAGAGCTCAGTGACATCGAACGGCGTGCGATACACTAATGTCATGTCCTTGTGGAGGAACTGCCTGGAAGTGGAGCCCTTGCTCGTGTCTTCAGAAAACGTGGTGTGCAGATCGCGCATGTGCAAGCAAGCAAGCTCAAGGGTGACTTGCTTAACATAAAGGATCCTCCCTCGGCAACGTTTCCCTGGTGTGGTCTACAAAATCCCATGCGCCGACTGCGAATCGGTATACATTGGTGAAAGCGGAAATTTCTGCCGGCGTCTTAAACAGCACAAAAATGGCGTCACCAAGGGCCACACCGTGACGAATGCACTTGCAGAGCATGCCGAGAAGATGGGCCACAAGATAGAGTGGGACCACGCGCGCATCATAGCCACGGAGTGGAGTGGATAAACTTTATTGAGACGAGCTTCAGGTGCCCGCCAGGTGGGGGGCCTCCTGTAGTCCGGGAAGCCCTGGTCCGCGCTGGCTGCCCTAGCCCTCTCCACCAGGATACGCTGGACTGAGAGGTCGGAGCTGGCCAGCTGGTCCGCCCACTGCTTGTACGTTGGGTGAGGATTTGGGGTAAGAGATGGGGTTTTCTGACACTCCCATACCATGTGGTACAGGGTGCCTGGTTGGTGACAGAAATTACACGTTGAGTAGTAGAGGGTGGGGTACATGGCATGGAGGAAAGGCAGTCGCCTGTGCTCTGGATAAATGGGGATGTGGTGGCGGGAAGCGTCGTCGTTCGTGGCGGTAATGGGCGAGGATGTCCGCGTATGAATTCAGAGTAGCGGGCTTGGGAGAGCGAAGGGGCTGCGTGACTTCGCCTTCTTGAGAAACGGCCCGGTGTGTATGAACGCGGGCAGCGGCGTGTGCCGCCTCGTTCCCCTCGAAGGACTCATGTCCGGGGGTCCAGATGATGTGCATTTCCGGGAGCTGGTGCACACTTTGCAGAATTTTTAAGGCCGTGGGTGTTATTCGACCTAGCAGGAAGTTGCGGCAGGCGGATTATAGTGAAGTAGTCGTTTCCAGTGGTGGCGGCTAGAGCGATGGCAAGTCCTTCTGCTGCCTCAATAGATGTCGTGTGTACTGTAGTGGCCGTCAGTTCTGCACTGTTGGCTCCGGTGACACTCACGGCATGTTCCGGTTGTTGGTGGTATGGAGAGGCATCCGTGTAACGAGTACAGGGAGAGTTGGGGAAGCGTTTTCTAAGGGCTCGTATCCGGGCTTCTCGGCGTGCCTTGTTATAGATGGGGTGCATATTTCTGGGAATGGGTGCGATTGTGATGTACTGTCGGATGGTTAGAGGGATGCATTGCCTCTGTTCGCATTTTGGGGGAGGTCTGTAGCCGAGCCGGGTAAGTGTAGCCCTGCCGGTTGGCGTGAGCTTAAAGGGACACTGAAGTGATATGTAAACATTGCGGGATTACTAGCGCAAATTGTAGTCCGGAGTCCCCAGGCCATGTTTCGACCACTCTAGGCGCGTTTACGCGATTTTATTTAGTAGAAAAACTAATTCGAAAATGCTGTCCTCCTCTCTTTACGCTCGCCCATTTTCTGTGGCGTTTTCGTGTGACGTCAGGAGGGGATGAGCTGGCAATTGGCTGCGCTACTGCACGGCTCCCCGGCCTTCAGACAGAGTCAGTCGGCGCAGCGTTTCATCCGCCGGCCGCCGGCGGGTCGTCGCAATCAAGGAGGTTAAAAAAAAATTGCTTGGTCGCAATTCGTTCGCTTAGTTGAAACGAAGCCAGGACACGTTTGTGAATGGAAGAATGTGCCTTTCTTTACTTGGTTTGTTTGTACACTGTATCTAGCTCCAAGTCAAGGTCGCTTCACACAAGCGCTGCACAAGCGCACATGCGACGCTTCGCTGACTGGTACGCCAGTAGGAAAATATAAGGCCTCTTGAAGGCGGGAGAAGAGTCAGCGAAGTCAATATAGGTACTAAGGAAATAAAATCAACTGATATTTTTACCGTACAGCGTAAAACTAGGGCGCGGGAAGCACTTTTTTGCACTGGGCGAACAAGCACAGCGGTCAGCAGCACGACTACACATCTGCGAACGCTTTTCCGTCTACGAAATGCAATTACTAGACGTGAGCTATTGTGGAAACTCGGGCGACGCTTACTGCACGAGCGCAGTACAACAAATAGTCACCTAAGCTGCTTGAAATGCCAAAACTAAATAAAAGTGTGAACCGGTTGTGCAATATATACCCTATATTAGCAAGGCCTTCGCATCCCGCTCCGTGGCTCGGTGGTCTGGGGCGCTAGGTGTGTCACCGCAAGTGTTTTGCAAGTCCCGAGTTCAAATCCCCGCGGGTACGTGCTTTTTCTTTTTTTTTTTGTAAGTTAACTTTTTTGTTTTCCGCCGATGTTTTCTATATTGAGTTCACCTTTTTTTGGGCCGCAACGTGCATGGCTACACGAACTAGTTCACAAAACGCGCGCAGGCTGGCACTGGCGCGCTAGCGAGTTCTCGTTGGCGTGCTGTTGCCATAAGCACCGACTGCTTGCAGGCAGTGGGCACAGGCCAGAATGAACAGACCCTTGGCCTGGTGCGAACACGCTTTTTACGATACAGGCATGAGGGAGGCAAGCTCCAAATATGGGGGAAAAGCGCATGACATTTGGGCGTCTGCGGGTACGCGGAGGGCGTTCATGCACTGCGTAGGTCTCGGCTTGTGAATCCTACGACTACAAGCCGTCCTGGGAGCCTTATCTTGTGCATTTTACAACCGACAACATGGCAGAAGCGCGGTACGACGATTATGAGATATCGAGAATGCCCATCCAACAACGCCGTTGGTTATGTTTTACAGAACCGAAACTGAAACTTGTTTGATTGCTAACCTTGGGCATCGTCCAATCACGGCGCCCCTCCTCCCAACGTCACAGCCTTAGTTGGTGCGGCCGCCGCAAACCGCGCATGGTAGTTTTTCTTCTTTCGCGCTTTGTAAAATAATTACCGATTTGTCAACCGGATAAACGATGAAAAGTGTGCTAATTTGAGCCAGTCTACGCAGTGCAAGCAAAAACGGGAGCTTGACAAATTCACTTCAATGTCCCTTTAAGTCGCGTGAATTGGGAGATGCGATGAACTTCTTCCAGTTCCTCCCATGTATTGATGCCGAGCTGTAGTTTTCTTGTTGCTATTTTTGGAGGCAGTCCAAGGGCGGCCTCGTAGGCCTGGCGTATGGCGATGTTTAGCTTTTCTTTCTCTGCGGGTTTCAGGGCCAAATACGGTGGCGTAACCTGGCTAATAAGGAGGGCGTCAATGATGCGCAGGGTGTCAGCTTCTTGTAGCCCAAGTCGCTGATGGGAGATCCTGCTGATGAGGTGAATGAGCTGGTCAAGAGTCCGTTGCAAGGGAAGGATAGTCTGAGCGCCTGAGCCATCTTTTGGTATGGTGAGGCCTAATATGCGTAGGAGTGGGACATTGGGGACGTGTTGCTCATTAATGGTAAGTTCTGGATCTGGTATGGGATCTGGACGCTTCTTATATGTCCTTTTGCACAGGGTTAGAAGGGCAGATTTTTCGGGGGCACAATCGAGTCCTCGGGCTTTCAGGTATTGTTGGGTGACCTGAATGGCTGCTTGAAGTGCATCTTGCTGGTCGCCCGGAGATCCAGTGGGGACCCAGAGCGTTAGGTCGTCCACGCATATTGCGTGGCGAAGATTCGGGATGGCTTTTAGTAGGGGTGGCAAGTCTTTCATTATGAGGTTGAATAGTATTTGGGATACTACCAACCCCTGCGGAGTGCCCTTTGGCAAGGTTTTAAATGCGTCGGATCGACGGTGCCCGATGCCCACTGTTGCTGTGTGCTGGGTTAGAAAGGAGACAAAGTATTGGAATGTGCGCTCGCCACAGTTTGTAGATGCGAGGCCTTGAAGGATGGCCTGGTGAGAAACGTTGTCGAATGCCCCCTTAATGTCAAGGGCCAAGATGGACCTCTTGCTGTGGCTATTAAAGTCGTCCAGCACTTCCTCCTTAAGCTGAAGTAGTATGTCTTGGGTTGACAGATGTGGGCGGAAGCCGTACATCGTGTCAGGGAAGTAGCCGTTGTCTTCAACGTGGGGCGAGAGCCGGTTGTAAACCAGGTGTTCAAACAATTTGCCGACACATGAGGTCAGAGAAATAGGCCTCAGATTCTCGGAGTTCAAGGGTTTGCCGGGCTTGGGGATGAAAGTGACGTCTGCGTGTTTCCACTGTGGGGGCAAGGAACCCGCCAGCCAGCACTCATTGATGTAGACTAGAAGATTTTCTAGGACGGCATGGTCGAGGTTTCGCAATAATTTGTTAGGGATTTTGTCTCGACCCGGAGTGGTGTTTCGGGTGAGGTTGTACGCTGCCGCCTTGATTTCAGCAATGGAGAACGGCTCGTCCATTTTGGGATTCGGATCGCCTGTGTAGTCAGGTGCCTGGGTGGGTTGGACGTGAGGTGGGGGCGCCAAGGCTTGCTTAATAAGTTCGTCCAACAAGTCTTCTTCTGTGCCCGGGTAATTGTGGATTAATCGGCGAAGCTGGTCTGCTGCGACCGCCTTATATTCACCGGGGCCCATAAGGGAACGGAGCAGGTACCATGTGCGGCGGGTTCCCAGCGTTCCTTGCAGCTTGTTGCAGAACTGCGTCCAGTTGTGCTGGCTCAGCTCACGGGCGTACACTTCAGCTTCTGCCGTAATTTCCGCAATGCGGATCTTCAGCTTGCGGTTCGTCTTGTTCTTTTTCCACCGCCTGATTAGCCCTCTACGGGCGTCCCAGAGGTGGAGGAGATGGGCATCGATGGCTGGGTTATCCTGCGTAAGGGAAAGTTCCTTGGCGTGTTTTCTTGCCTCTTGAATGAGCTTGGTAGTCCATTCCTCGAGACTGTTATCCGATCAGCGGGGGTGGTTTCTCGGAAGTTCTTCCAATTTGTTATGCACGCAGTGCCAATTTTTTGGCTGCTCGCTCTTTGATGGGAGATTTGTGACTGAATTATGTAGTGGTCGCCGGGAAAGAATTTCGCAACGAGGCTCAATCTTGAATCGCTAATAATTCAGACAACAAGCAACACAATCAACAGATCATCTGGCACTCTAAACCATGTGTACTCCCGTACATTACGTCATGCGCTAAACGCTACTTAGGAGCCTGCTGTTAAGCCATCAATCCATTATGAACAAGGGATCCATACGGATCCCGAAACGTCAATTTTGTTGCAACATTTATACAAATGACTTTACCTGACCAGATGGCATTCCGTCGAACTCTCGACAAAGACAGAGATTGGCTTATAGGTTTATAGATGACGCAGCTACACTCTCACACCTACCGACAGTGCTACTTGGGAATGCCACATCAAAGGGAACATTAAGGCGTCTCTCGCAGCAGAGCGCACATGCAGCAAGCTACTCTGTGAAGCACAGCTCAATGGGTAGGCCACGCATCACACATAAAACAGCAACTGTATGTCACAGCTTTGCTTGTTAATCATCTGTACAGACTGTGTAGGTGAATTTTTTTGCCAATGCACTTAGTGAGAGATGTTGCTGTGCTTTGTTTGTGTGGGTGCTGCTACAATTGCTGAAGTTGTTAATGTGAATGTACTGAGTGATAGGAGTATGCATATGACTGAAGTTGTGTTTTTATGGTTCGCATAATGCCACCTTTATAAGGCTAGGACGCAGGCTCCTGCTTGTGATTCTTGCTTTTGATGTTTTGTACTTGCATATCTTTGTGGTGCAAACAAATAAACTTTGTTGCAAGTAAAGCACTTGTCGTGTCCTTCTTTCAGGCCTGTGGGCAGCAGGAATGCCACAAGGTGTAATACGCGCAGAATGTAGCTCACTCATTTCAAGCACGAAGAACTACACTGAACTTTTTCATGTTTCGACACTTTTTGCACCTCAAAGGTTGCTGCTATGCTTAAAAAGAGAGAAAGAGGAAGTAAATATATTGGGATGCAAAAGCGACATAGCACAGGAGCATAGTTCAGCACATCTGCCCAGGAGGGACCTAATGGATTTACGGTACAAATCAGACGCCTAAAGAGACACTAAAGTGCAAGAGCAAGTTGGCCAGCATCAGTAATTACAGTGTTGTGAATACAAATAATATGCCACTTGCAGCAGCAGTACTTTATTAGTGCATGAAAATTCCCAAAGTGGTGTGAAAACAGGCATGGCTGCTTCATATATTGTTCTGCACGACAACTTGTGACATTACTAATTGCGGATGTCAAGACATGACTGGTGGAACTAGTCGAAGCGTTCTTCTGAAGCAAACACTGATGCAGGGATATGAATGTGTGCAAGAACTTTTCCTGGTCTTGTGCTTCTTAAAAGACAAAAACCTCATCTAGCAAACATAAAATATGATGCCTCATCCCACACTTTGTTGCAGTGTCGATTTCATCAGAATGTTTTGCCTTGCCTACAAGCACAGCCACAAAAATGCATTCATGTGGGTGCACTAGAGACTGTAGTACTGTACCTAGCTAGTGAGTTAGCGCATACAGAAAAAGCAGCTAGTGACAGCAGGGGATTATGAGCACAATCAGCAGGAAACAAGACGGCTGTGAAATGCTTTGATCAATGGCGCAGGCAAGTTCGCGTAGCAGCTTTTCCTAGGTGGTGCCACTGCGGGCGTTCCTAGGGAAGCTTTGCCGATGTCATAATGCCCTGCCAGGAAAGAGATGGGGCTGGGTGGCCTATTTTGCTGTACGCCGCCACACCAAGGTAGCATTAGGCAGAATGTAACCGAATGACAGAACGTAACTTTGAAAAGTGAAGGGCAATTAGAAAAGTTTTTAAGAAGGCGGTAACTGAATTGGCGGGCTTGGCTTGCTCTGGGCGCTTTGTGACGTGCCCTGATATGTTTCCAAAAAGCGAAAGAGAAAAAGCCAGTTCGATGAATAAAAGAAAAGGCTTTGAAAAATTGTGGTTTTTCTGGCAGACCAACTTTTACAGCCAGTTCAGCACTGTTAGCTGACCTGCAGCAACACATGCATGTACACTTCACTCTTAAAAGAGTGTCTCATGCGCAAATTCAGCGTACAGCAGACCGATTGCAAAGCGTGGGTGTTAGCAAGTTTGTCACATAGCCTTTGATGTGATGACTATTGCATTATAATGACCAGTTTCCCAAATATGCTTCCAGAAGTGAGCATTTTTAAGCAATTCTGCTCTCACCATGTGAACTGCACGACAGGTGAAAACAATGGCTACCGTGGCTGTAGCCAAAGAAAACGGGGGGCGAAATTTGATTAAGCACCGGACAACACATTTAGCAACGGAAGCACACACCAAAGGCCACAATGAAGACATGAGGAAACGTAGAGCGCTGAAGTTTACAAGACGACCACAGAATAAAGGGACAAACGAAACGCTTGGTGTGATTCGTTTGCTCCTTTATTCTGTGGTCGTCTTTTAAACTTCAGCGCTCTGCTTTTCCTCATGTCTTCATACCAACTAGCCCAACACCCAAGCTTTACTGAATAACACAATTAAAGGTCATCCTGCCTGATGGAGGCAACGCATGTGAGCAATAGTAAATCACTGAAGGACTCTGGCCAGTTATCATTCCGCCTGACGAAACTTTAGGGAGTTCCAATTGCCGTCTCGTCAGCACGGAACGCTAGAAAAAAAATATATCTGAAGCAACACGGTTGTCTGCACCCGTGGTCTGCACTATAGCAGAAACAATCAGGGCACAAAATGCAATTTTCGGGCCAAAGGTTAAGCTGATTCCATGTAGGGTAAACAGTGCAGATCCACGTTTGACAAACAGCCGTTCCAACCACGCGGCGATTTGCGAACGGCTGAGGAGGCACTTCGAAATCCACAGCGGCGGGAAACACCTGACAATTAAAGGTTGACTTTATAACTTTTACAGCGGCGGTCGATCACCACAGGGTGAATGGTGTAGATCTAGATACACGCTCGAGAAACAACCGGTTCATATACACGGCGATTGGCGAACGGTTGAGGCACTTCGAAATCTACAGCAGCGGGCAACACCTGAGAACGCGTAATCACGCACAGAGGCACGGTTGCGGTAGCGCACACTGTGTATCCAAACCACGACCGGCTGTCGTGACGCAAACCACGACCGGCTTGATCCAAACACTTGCCGCTTCACGTAAGTGCATAAGCGGCGGGAAACACCTGTTGAGAACGCGAAATCCAACACAGGCACGGTTGAAGCACTCGTAACTCGTTAGAATATGAATGATTAGGCGTTCAATCCACAGCGCGGCCGTCGCAGAAAGCGAAATACAACATGCCGATTGAAACACTTCACGTAACATGAGCACAGGCTAGCGCAGAGGGCACAGCTCCGGCGGCTCCGGCGCGTCCCAGAGCGCAGGGAGTGTGCACAACGGCGGAAAAGCCAAGCGCCCTTCGCCTTTCCCACTCGCACTCCTCCTTTTCTCTCTTTCGCGTCTGAGCGTCCGGGCAATTTATTTCACGCGGCCCGGCGAGGGTGTCGTGTGCCGCTAGCTTTGCCATGATTACAGATAACGCGCTTCCGTAAGACTTGATCTTAAAGCGAAGCTTCTATGCCTCATTGCTGGCGTGAAACGCGAGAGCGCACCGTGTGAAAGCCAACTCGTGCATGATGATGATTGTATACGATAATGATGATTGTTCGAAATTGTGCAAAATTGTGAAAAAATGTGCATGGTGATGATGATGAAACTATGCGTTTTTTTCTGAAATGCACAGCCCGAAATCAGCTTACACAATGTGTCTTAACAAAGGCAGGCACATGGTTCACTTAAAAAAAAGATCGCCATTTCGCCCTGCGAAAGCGGATGTCCAGCAAAGCTGTTGTCAACCACTAAAAATGGTGATGGAGGAGGGTATGGAATGTTTCTCGTCGTCTCAGTGGGCTTGTCGCTTGCACTCGGCTAGCGGCACTTGGTAAGGGTGCAGAGTATCGGCACTCTTTCCTCTTATTTTTTCGTGCCGCTTCCATGATCATTGGTAAGTTCGCATCACGTGATATTTGTTACACTGCGGCGGTTTATGGGAGCCACCTTGTTGTTGTTTATCCGTTTTAGTCGATCAACTCTAATAGGCTTAGCCTGTCCTCCCTGCTCTGCGGCCGCGCGCAGCAGACGTCGTTTGGAATGTGAATCAAATATGCCGTGTGTAACAGCATTTCAGCGGCAAAAGTGTGTCCAAAGATGCGGCAAACGCTGGGTCCTGCCCGGCCTGACAGATGCGCTCAGTGCCTTGGAAAAGAACGGCTCTATTTAGTGACACTGGTCCAGCCTAGCCTTCAAAGGTAATCTGCCATCATAATCTATACCAGGAACACATAAGGGGGGAGGGCGGGAGTGCCATTGTCTACAGGCGCCTTATCATCCATATTGCGGTTTAGGCGCTTTTTTTTATGGTTTTCGTAAACGAATTCTGACTATGCTGTATGCCTGATTAGCCTGACGCATGCGCTTGGTGTTCGTGACCACGGCGACGAAACAGTTGTCGGAGTGGGGGTAAAGGTGTGCAGCTTGGCTGTAAAAACGCTAACTGTAATCTGAATCGAGCGTGGGTCCGTCGCGTTATGAGGCAGACCGTCTATCCGATGGTGCCAATCCGACATGGTCGAAGCAGTTTGGATTTTGACTTTGGACGTGGACTCAAGTTTCATTGAAGAAAGCTTCGCGTTTTATCCATCTTGGCTTTGATTTTTAACGTTCATTTTATTGTCGCTCTTGACAAAAATCGTTGTTACTTGTATATGCCACGAAATGCGGTTTGCAGTTTTCTTGCTACTAGAAGCGATCAAGCTGTGCTCGGGGATCATGATCACGCCGAACATTTCAATGCGAAGCTTGCGTTCTCACTCGTAACGCGAATACACCCTGCAGGAAAGCCAACTTTCTCTGACGATGATGATTATTGTGGGTGCAGCGTAGCAAAATTAACTCTTCCCTGCGAGGCTTCGCCACACCCATAGCTCGACAAAACTAGAAAACTAGGCATACTTCGGTAAAACTCGCACAGATAATATAATATTCCTCACGCACTCACTCACACTCTTGCTCACCACTCGCACCCACTCGCGCTCACGCTCACATTCGCCATCACCCCACTCGCACTCACCACTCCTCGTCTCTCCCCACACGCGTCCGTGCACAGGCCCTCCATAAGTCATGAAACCTAACAGTATTAGTGCATACGGTGTCAAAGGGCCATCCAAATCATATTCCTAAATCAACACGCCACTAGAGAATCATTTCTAGGGCACCCCTAGAAAGAATAGCAGGAATAGCAAAGAATAGCAGGAGCTTTGTAACCATATACTTCCGACCATCACAGGGAGTGGCTCCTGTGACGAATAGCCAACAGCGAGTACAAGTGCAATAGTGGCGCTCATCGCGGTAAGCCTCGCAAGGGGTGAGCGGGGCTCGCCGGAGTTGCTCTCGCACTCGCGAGTGGTGAGCGGGGTTCCACTGCGCGCGGGCGGCTCGCTCTCACTCACACTCGCCAGTCCAAAACGATGGCGAGCCTGTATGCACGAGGTTTCGGCGCATGTTAAAGGACACCTGGGGGGTGAAAATTAATCCGGAGCTCTCCACTACGGCGCGCCTCATCGCCGGCGTTTCATCGGCGCGTTAAACCCTACAATCAACCCAAAACGATGGCGTGGCTCACTCACCACTCACTCATGAGTAGTGAGTGGGGGTGTGTAAGCGCACTCGTGACTGTGCCTACCGACCTATGGCCACATCTCCGTTATGCACCCTCCGCTAAAGGTGATATGCCACAGAGGAAGGATGTGACGCAGGCGTGCGACAGCGCAACTTCAATAGCCTAACGTCATGTTGTGAGGTGATCATAGACAGCCATTGCCCACAGGTCAACGTAGGATGAAAATGGCGTTGCTCAACGTTAAGCCTAACGTTAGGCCTGACGTCACATCTTGGGGTTTAACACTTCAAGCCTGCACCCCCTCAAAAATGAAACAAGCTTACACTAATGCGCACGACTTGAAGGTAGCGAACCTGTACGCAACAGTAGCGTTTTCTCTCTTTTTCGCCTCACTGTGTTGTCTAAGCCTCGCCGCTGTACGAGGGACCACAGCTGGATGCTCGTCTTTCTCTATCCTACACACTTATGCGCCGCAGGTGGCCTCGTGGACTTCCTTCGTGGCGCGAACTTATCGCTGAGGCTGCGGCCTCCTGGCCTTCTTCCGCCACGTCCCGCGCACGTCTCCTTTCCCTCCTGACCTATCACCCCATTATCGGGCTGCTGTGCCGTCCCGGGCGCTTGCGGAAGGGGGTGTGGTTTGACCTCTAGCGCTCAAAGGAAAAACTGGTCAACCCACGAAGAATGCCCGAGGTAGCGAAGGGTAGCTTGAGCTACAAAAGTACTCATTGAACGCCAGTATACCGCAAACTCAAACTTTAGGCCTACGAACGCACACCCTAGAGTTGCGGTGGATATTCAGAAAAGTGTGGGTACCTCCAGAGCAGCCCATACTCGCAGTGTGGGATCGGCCAACCAAAGAATTCATCACGAGAAAGCTACTTGTTCAACTATAGACGGAGGGGTAAAATCGAGCTAATTAGTGGGCCGGGTCCTCATTCCAGGACAAGAGAATAAGAGCAATTTTCTTCAATAATAGAAAGCCATCCCGACCAGGATTTGTTCTTTACGCCTGGAAGGGTTGGCTTGGGAATATTCATCGGTTTCGATGCTTGTAATATATGCACGTGCACTATTTATCTCGTTCGTTAGTGAGTATATCAAGCCTTCAACACCATAACCATTTCATAATTGTTCGGGCTGAAGTCAGTTCATTATAATAACGATGGTTAACATTGAAGTTCGGGACACAAAAGCCGTCTTCGAGTACTCTGGACAACGTTGTCTGGGGCGCGATCGCGGTGCCGTAGCACAAAACTTCTCATTGTATTTGCATGTGAATAAACAATACGCACGCTGCGGATATGCACCTTCTTGCACGCAGCCATAACGAAAGCCAATTTGTGAAGAAGGTAATGTATGCCGTACAGCCTGAAAAAAATATCCCCACCATATTTGTGAGCCTCCAAAACATCCCCGAACCTGCTAATTAGATGTTTATAACGGTGCAGAAAAATTACTCTGTTGGGCACAGGCAATAAAGAGGTTCATCTGGCACAAGTCAACGACAACGAAAGAAATAGAGGACAGCCGCGCTAATTTCGTGCTGTGGGTTGCGCGTGCAGGGACCCGATGCTTGGTGCGTAACATTAGACTGTTGAATCCTCTTAAGAGCATCTCAAAAATACTGTACGGAAGCCCACGCACTTTGATTACTTGTGGAGGAGCTCGGAGCACTAAACCTCGCGAATAAGCTAGAAAGGGCGAGTTACACACGATCTTATGACCGATGCTCTGAAGAGACTTGTTCTGTCCCTGCCATCGTGTGTTGCAAACTTGTGCGGGATACAGCTTGAAATTATTCAGAGTTCGTGTGAGAAGCTGGCAAAAATAACTGCATTACTAGAAATACGCTTTTAGTCACTATGGCATCAAAGCAGGCGATTTTCTAGCACAGGCACTGCTGCCCCTCGCAAGCCGACTGTAGGAGACGAGGCAAGCGCGATTCCCTAAGCCGACGTGAGAGCCAGGGGACGCCACTCAAACATCTCACCGCCAACAGGAGGAGACGAAGTGATGAGTTTTGGAGCTCTTTCCGTGGCGTTGCAGGTGAAACGCCTCCTAAGACAATCGGATACATATTCAGAAAGCTGCTATGCCATCGTGAGCCACTGAAGTGCAAATCAAACTGCGGTGACAATTTAACATTATGCCTTACGTACAAGCAAATCCTTTGTATCTGTAGTGTTACGTGTTTCTTTTATATCTTCTTGCCAAAGATAGCTTAAAGATGCTCTTAAGGAAGTATAGAGACTAAGGCAAGTTGGTGCTGGTCTTTTAAAAGCTTAAAACACAAGGCTAAATTGGAGCCTTGAATTATGAAGCGTAACCCGGTTTGTCCCATCTCGTCAGTCAACTACTGTTTGGTTGCCCATATCACCTGGTAAATGTTTTCGTCTTTATCATGTACGGACACCGCTCTTTGATTCTTTATGCAGATTCACTGCTGGAACTTGAGCAACGGCTGCGACGCCCTCGGTGCGGTATGCGATATTATGGAGCATTTCGAGGAGGAGTGCCAGTACCACGCAGTGACCTGCTTCCGCTGCAAGCAGAGCATGACATACAAGGAACTCTGTGGTCACCTGGAAACCGACTGTTTCATCCCAGAAGGCAGCGCTTCAAGCATCAGATACAGAAGCCTGGATGCAACGACCACACCATTTGCCAGAGACATCGGACAGCTTCGGGACCAGCTGTCTTCTGTGCAAACTTCCCTTCAAGAAACGAAGGAACTTATTGCGGGCCAAGCGCAGGTTTTCACGGAACGAGCATCTTCTGACATGCATGTAGCGGAATCTCTGCAGACATTAGACAACACCCTGAAAGAAAGCATGCATCAAAGCCAGATATCTGCGGGTCGAACAGCCGAGGAGCTGGCACTGATCCGGAGCAGCACCAGCGCCATCTCAAATACACTGAGTGAATTTTTAGTGTTAGTAAATAACATTAGAACGTCCTTAGGTAGTACAGAATCCACGGGTGACCTATCCATAGCGTTCCGGAATCTGCAACAAAAGTTCGATGATTTTACTGCTTTCTCCACAGCAGAGTTGGTGAATACTGCAAAAAGGCTTGACGCTTTGGAAGAAAATGCTCATGAGCGCTTGAATAACGTACTGAGTGTAAACAAGAGCTTGAAATGCTTGGACGAACGTTTGAACTACGATGTACGCAGAAATATTTCGGCGTTAGGGAAAGCTGCCCAGGCTTTTTCTGAACTCCCGTTCTGCACTTCTGAGCCACTCCTGTGGACCGTTGAAGGGTGGTCGAAATTGAAAATGGCAGCTGCCATTAAGGGAGAAGTAGAGGTCTTGGCGGAAAACCCAAAATACTTTTTCGGATATTCAATTCTTCCAGGGATTAGAATACTGAAAAAAGATGGAGACCTGATTCTTCATTTCAATTATCGGGTGTGTCAAGGAGGTTATGACTCGTTACTTGCTTGGCCGTTGCGGAAGAAACTGCGTTTGAAAGTTTTGGATGCTGAAGGCAACGAAATTGCACGGCGTATGATTGTAAACACAAGTACAGGTGCCTTTAGAGAAACGGAAAGACCTACTACGGCTAAAAATAATCCGCTTCGCAGTGAAAGTTATATAAAAATAAGTGACATCGACAGAAATGGATGTGTGGTAAATGACAAGGTCTTCTTCAAGTTCACAGTGTCGCAGCTGGACTAATAAAGTCTAATTTGTACCTTAGAATGAACACATAAATCACATGCATGACTTTAGGACTACGTTTTACAGCGGTGACCACGACATTCACAATAAATGACTACTTACGATTGCGTGCGTCAATTTTTTTTTTGTGTTATTTTCCGAGGAAATACAGCCCGAATTCGGTAAATTGTGCCGACGTGTGCGCATAGTCGTCAAGATGGTGGTAAAGCCTGTGACCTATTAGGCTGCATGCCGTGAAGCGAAACCTTCGTTCAGTAAAGGGTCGAACACATGAGCCGACAAGGACGCGTCCCCGCTTAAGTATACGATCCGAGAACCGGTTTGGCAGCCGGATCCATCTCTGTCCAACCGCGTGTCCAACCTGCTAGATAGTTTGCCGCATCGCGTCTGAAACCGGATTTCTGAGAGAGAGAAATAACATTTATTTAAAGAGCTCCCCCTTATGGGGCGGTGGCGGCTGCCCACAGGGCCGCAGCGACCTGGAGGCCTCGGGAGGCGACTAGCACCTGGTCCGAAACCTCGGAGCTCCGCATGGCCTGCTCCCACCCAAGCAGCATTGGCCGATAGCCAATCATTGGACGCCCCTTGGCTTCCCTTTGGCTTCCGATAGCTTGGCCAGACGCCGGCCTGTACGCAAAAGCCATTCGTGGACAACGAGCGCTATACGACCGGCCTTGAGGACACACATTGGCCGGTGCGCAAAAAATCACACTGGACAGCCGATAGCTTGGCCAGACGCCGGCCTGTACGCAAAAGCCATTCGTGGACAACGAGCGCTATACGACCGGCCTTGAGGACACGCATTGGCCGGTGCGCAAAAAATCACACTGGACAGCGCGCTCATTCAGACGTAATTTTTGATCATAAAATTTTATGGAGAGTAGTAGCCTATATGTGACGCAGGTATTTATGAGTGCCTTTACGCACGTCTTGGCATGTTCTTGTTAGTTGAATGACCACTCAAGTTCACTCAAAATATTACTGAAGTTTGCGTGTTTTTGAATTTGTTTTCACGCGCAGCGCACAACAAAAAAAGTAGTTCCAAATCATTTTCAAGCTTGTGTCAAGTAGCACATTTAAATAAAAAGTATTGGCAGGTGTAAATGCCGACAGCCTTGCCTGTTTTTGCATATTGTTACATGAAGTCTCACTGTAGAGCACTCGTGTGCGTTATTTTGTGTGTGTACATCCGCACCCGGCGCGCAAGCAGCACCACTCGAGGGCAGCACTGCGGTCGTTGCCCGCGGCGGTTCCCCAAACTGCCCAAACGGTTAGAGCGCGGTGCACAGGCCAAAACGCAGCAAAAACTAGTTACCTAAAGAGCAACAGCACCGTGCCACGAAACAAAGCGTACTTAAACTAAAGTGCAGCTTATTCAAAACAGCGTGAGAGAGAGTGTTAAACGTTCAGTAGGAATTGGTCATTTGTGTGTCCTAACGCAACGGTGAACGTCGAACTACTTCAGCGTTGTGCCTTTGCGCGTTCTTTGAACCCGCGGCGGGGCCGGTGCACGGGCGCGTTGCACCGACGGCTCCGTCTCTTTTGTGGCATTGAAACTGCTGCGGTAGTACTCCTGTACGTGTCTGTGAGGTGCGTTTTGGTGTCGGTGGCTGTGTGAAGTATACCTGACTGGTGTAATAACATCGTTTGCCTGCTACGGCCGCCGCTGAAAACGTAAGTCACCATTTCATTTTTTCGCGGTGCGGGAGTGCTCGCGCTCGTTCCCGCCAAAACTTCAGCTGTCGTTTATAACTGGCGCTCGCGAGTGCTGCTTAGTGTTGTTGGTTCTTGCGAAGAAAAAAGTGCTCACATACATGTGCTTCCAATTGTGTGACGCCAGTTCTAGCTATCCTTTTTCCGGCTTTGTGTTTTCCGAATAAGCAGCCGTGCTCCCACTGCAGGTTCACGACGTTCAGCATGCGTTGAAGCAAGACTCGTGTGCAGTATAAGAGTTGCGGATGTATTACGCTGGCTTAATTAAACTCTACCTATTAATGAAGCTTTCGTTTCATTATTTTCTTGAGCAACGTAAAGGTATTGTCGAGCGAAAAAGTAATTACACTACCGCTGGGCTTCTCCGTCGGTTCCGTTCGCGTCTGACGGGGCAGAAGTGAGCGAAGGCACAACAAAATTTCACGGAACCGCTGGCGTGTCGCTTTGTCTATTGGACTTTTTATATTACTTTGCGCTACTGCAATAAGAGTGAAGCCCATTTTCGGTGAAATTCCGGACTGTTTTCTCAAGAACGAGCCAAGTAACTGCTACCGTAAAACGCAGTATTGAAAAATGAATAGTGCAGTACGTTTTATGTTTCATAGCGAGTGTTAACAAGCTAGAACTTAAGGCTGAATATTTTCACACGGATATGTGGTAAGGCTTGTATAGGTGCTGTATTTAGTAAGCAGCGTGAATTTAGCATTATAGTGAACTATTTTTTTTTTTACTTATTACAGGAGCTACGACGCACAGGTGTTTCCCGTGGACAAGTGGCGGATGCAGCAGTGACAAGCTTTCCAAGCTGGGCTATTCTACAATAGTGCTGTTCAAAAACATATTGTGGTCTTGGCAGGTCGGCGAATTACCGGGAATGAGGGTCCTGTTTTCATTTACGTGAATGCTTCTGTTTTGTAGGCATCTCAAGCAGTTAAACGAATGATAATCGGTTCGCGCTTCATGAGCAGCGCTTTTTAAAATTTTTTCTCGACTGTTATTTGTGTTTGCTTTCATGTTTGTGTTCGTATTCTTGCCACTGTTAAGCGAGGTTTCTCGTATATTTGATGAGAATAATAAAAAAAGCTACACAGAGAGACCCGGTGTGTTGTGTTGCTCCATTGTTTTTGGCAAGTCACGTATGTATAATTGGTTCGCAAAGTTGATGCAGTTTGCTTATTGTGCCTCGCGGTCCCATTTCTGTTTTATACATGCCATTGTACAGGAAATTATTTAACGAGTGCGCATTAAATAAATAATGCGCACCCGTTTAATAATTTCCTGTATACTGGCATGTATAAAGCAGAAATCGGGCCGCGAGGCAACTCGTAAAATAAGCATTGGTCATAAGGACTGGCCACAAAGCCAAAAATGTGCATGAAAATAGCGTGGGGTCCACCAATTGGCATTATCATGGCAAGGTACTTTGCCAAGCGTTGTCCAATATTGGCCTTCCAGGGCTTGGCCAATTGTTGGCTTGTCACCTTTCCCAAACACCAGCCAATATTGGCGGCCGAGGTATTGCCAAGCTCGGACACATTGGCCACTGATGTTTTGCCATGCTTGGGCTTGGCAATTTCTGCTGCTTGGGCAGGCCTGGGGGGTGGGGAGGGGTGGGTAGGGATTCTTGGGGCACTGGCAGAGGGAATGAAAGTGCGTGTCCAGTGCACCACAGTGCGGGCAGCGAGGTGAGGGAAACAGGTGGGGGTGGGAGTGCTGCAGGATCGTTCGGTGAGGGAACGTGTGCGCTTGGATGATGCGCCACATGCGGGCCTCCTCTGGTGATAGGGAGCTGTGGGGGGGTAAGAGGGTTCGACGGTTCAGTCTGTGGTGCAGTGTAATGTCGGTGTATGTGTACAGGGGGATGGGGATGCTGTGGTTAGGAGCAAAAGAAGCAGGAGCCCGGGTAACGAGTTCTCGAGCATGTGAATGTACTGCCTCATTGCCTCCTGAGACGCACGTGTCCTCAAGGTCGTAAAGGCTCACGAGAACCCATCTCTGCGGCATGCGAGATTGTGGAACATTCTTCAATGCCACTCTGAAGAATGTTTTGTGCCTCGCCTACCCTAACTGATGGCGTCAAATTGCTGGTTTGTGTCACCCTGACAGGAGAGGGGGAGGGAGAAAAAGCTTTACTGAATACTGAAGAGGTTAGCCCCACAAACGGCGGGACTTGCTGCTGCAGATGGAATGAACATAGTGAATAAGAGGGAGAATAAGAGGGAGAAGAAAAAGAATAAGAGTGAATAAGAGGGAGAAGAAAAAGAAATCGGGTCGTAACGCCGAAAAAAATTACAACAGTAGGAGAAAAAAATCTGAAGATCTCAAGGTTAAAGAACTTCGATTAATCCAGAGTCAGTCAAAAAAGATTAGAAAGCCTTTGTCCCTCGCGCCGCGTCAGCGTGATTTTGCCACGGTCCAAGAAGGTGATGCAGCTCTAAAGAGTTCCCGCGTAGAAGTCGCACAAGATTTCTTTTCGCTGTTTCGCGTTGAGTTGTATGTTGCGGTCAGTAACACAAGACATGTCGTATGTCGTCTCTCGCAGAGCACACAGACCAAAAGGGCGAGTCCGCCCAGCCTGTCTTAAA
Organism: Haemaphysalis longicornis; assembly: GCF_048455015.1. Taxonomy (NCBI): domain Eukaryota; kingdom Metazoa; phylum Arthropoda; class Arachnida; order Ixodida; family Ixodidae; genus Haemaphysalis; species Haemaphysalis longicornis. The sequence continues at coordinate 46,546,282 of NW_027526204.1, forward strand.
AAGAAAACTACCGGTGAAGGCAACGTTCAGGCGTAGCCGGGGGAGGACACCTTCTGCTTGCTTTTGTAGACCTCGCGGAAACTGGAAATTGCATTCAGGGTCAATCGCGTGCAGAGGAATTAAGAAAGGTAGTGTACTGCAAAAAAAAGGAAACTTGGGCGATTTGGTTGCTCAAAAAACGGCAAGGGACGCAGAAGAAATTCGCAAGACGGGCGCTGCAGCCAGTGTTTTATTGGAGAGGTGCACAAATATGTAGCCGGCACGTTCAATCTGGTGTGGTGAAAACAAAATCTGAAACACTGATAAAACAGGACACAGGCACGTGAACGAATCACAAATGAGGCTTTTTTTCGAAACGGGACATTTATCTAAAGCGACTTTGAGAAAAAAAACACGCCAATCCACCCCGTGAATGTGGTTGAAAAGCAAAGCTGTAAACGGCACCCACAACGATTACCGATTACCCATGCACGTCACTTAAATTCACCAACATCGCTGTACAAATAGTAAAACCAGAGAGAAGTGAAATGCGCCTAACCACACCCTTTATTACTTCAAAGAGAAATTCTTGGTGAGGTTAAATCAATGCCTGATGCGTGAACGGCGGTTGGTTGAGTTACATTGGCGTAGCACAAGAGTGGAAACTTTTTTTATAAAATTAAAGTAAGCTCCAGCCCGGTGTTAGACGATCTGACTTCTCTGTGTCTGCGCCGCGGAGGGAGCGACGAGATTTACGGCAGAGGTGGAGAGGGCGGATATGAAGAGGAGGAGGAAGAGGAAATACTTCTGCTCAGATTTCTGAACGACCCAGAGTGCGGCCCAGGGGAGTGATTGCTTCTTCTGTGGGGCCCATATGCACTCCGCGCGGCCTGTGTTCTGTCCACCCTCTGAAACTGGGAGAGGGCCTGGACAGCAGCATCCGCCATTGCTCTTGTCGGGTAGTTGACGGAAAGAGAAGAGGGTGCTCAGGGCTAAAGTCGCACACCCGGATTACGCGGAGGAGTGTTCCTACTTCTGAACAAAATTTGCATTCAGCGTCGTAGCGATTCGGATGCATTAGGTGAAGACGCGTAGCCTGTGGGAAGGAGCCCGGATTGTATGAGCCGTAGGGTAGTTTGTTGTTCTCAGGAAAAAATCAGGGTAAGGTGAAAGTACGGTCTGTCTCAGAATGCGATAATGCTGGGTTATCTGCCTGAACGTGACAAGAGTGTGACTGTCCTCGTGCAGCTCCATAGCACGGGAGGTAAAAGCGCAGGCTTGTTGGGTGGGCGTATTCGTTGCCCTCCATTTAAGCGTGAGGGGGTGTCTAGATGAGCTGGATGGAACCGTTTGGGGAGTGGTTTTTTCGCACACGCAGTGCAGGTCAGGGCACCCAACCCGACTGGTAATTCCAGTAGGCATGCTAGGAATCGGAGACTACCCTCCGAACCCCTGGTTGAGTGAGAACCAAGGTGATGGCTGCCTCTTCTAGATCTGCTGCCGTCGTTTCTTGGGTCCTAAGCGAGGTACACAGAAGGAGGTTGGTTTTGGAGGTAGCTACGATGATTGCATATTGCTGCCGTCGATGTTTGGAGGCGTCTGTGTAGATAACTGCATGATCCCCACCGAGGGTGGTGTTTAGCGCTTGAGCCCGTGCTTTTCGGTGACCCTCGTCATGTGAGGGGTTCATATTTCTAAGCAAAGGGAGCATCTTTATTTTTAGACGCCAAGAGTTTGGGAGTACGTCAAGCCGAGTGACATTCTGGGCTGCCCAGCCAATCTGTTGAGGCATGCGGTTACTCACCGCAGTTCTGAGTGGGACCTTCTGATTAGAAAGATTGCCTTCTATCAGCTCTTCCACCGTGTTGTGGAGCCCCGTGCTAAGCAGCCTCTGTGTGGACGCACTCATGAGAAGACCAGTGGCCTGCTCGACCGCCTTTCTAATCATTATATAAAGCATCTCTATGTCTTCCTTGTCGAGACGAAGACAGGGGGTTGACGTAACTAACTCTAGTGAGGAAGAGAGGGGCGGGGATTGACGTAAGTGACTCTCGAGAGGAAGAGAGGAAGAGAGGGGAGGGGGTTGACGTAAGTGACTCTCGAGAGGACAAAAGCATCAATTAATCGAAAGGCACCGGATTATTTTAGGCCTCTCTCCTTGGTGGCAACTCGCCTGATCATGTGTATGATTTGATTATTGCTGTTTTTGAGGCGCTGCAAGGAGACGTCGCTCTTGGTGTTAGCCTCGAGGTGTAGGCCCAGGATCTTGATGCCGGGGCTTGAAGTGATGGCCTGACAATCAAGGAATATTTGAATGTATTCCCTGATTTGACGTGAGGGCGGACTACAAGGAGCTGTGATTTTTACGTGAACACTGGAAGCCACAGGCTTTAGCACATTGCCGTACTAGAAGTGAGAGGCCATGCATTGGTGTGAGCTTGCTTTAATTTTTGTAACTCTTAGCACGTAAGCAAGGTTCGCACAGGGCCGCTAGACGGGCGTGAGTGGTTGTGTGACGCTGTCACGTGGCATTTCAGCGAGAACGCAAGGGGTAAAACCGTAGATGTGCTTTTTGAGTACACCACCTGTCGTCCCCGTCTTCGCGTGGGCTCGTAGCTAAATTGGTAAGACAACGAGCTCTCGCTTTGTTAGTCTATTAGTTGCAGGTTCGATTCCCGTCGGTGCCAGTAAATTCTTTTATTCGTTCTCTGGAGTTTTCTGGTGACACCAACGGTCGCCAAAGTCGACGAGATCGACGGTAGTGACAGAGCAGGAGAAGGAGGAGCAGTAGTAGGAGCAGAAGGAGGAAAAACTTGTATTCTGATTTCTGAACGGGCCAGAGTGCGCCCCAGGGGAGTGGTTCCTTCTTCACTGGAGCCCATTAGCAGTCCGCGCCGCCTGTGCTCTGTACAGCAGCTGAAGCTGGATAGGAAGAGAGGGGCTGAAGAGCAGCATCTCCCATTGCTCTTGTTGGGTAGCTGACGGAAAGAGAGGAGGGTGCTCAGGGATAAAGTCGCACACCACCATTATGTGGCGGAGTGTTTCTACTTCTGAGCAAAATTTACATTCAGCGTCGTAGCGATTCGGGTGCATTAAGTGAAGACTCGTCGGGTGTGGGAAGGATCCGGGTTGCATGAGCCGCAGGGTAGTTTGTTGTTCTCTTGAAAGGTCAGGGTAAGGCGAGATAGGGTCTGTCTCTGAAAGTGATAATTCTGGGTTATGCCCCTGAACGAGACACGCGGGTGACTGTCCTCGTGCAGCTCCATAGCACGGGGGTAAAAGCGCCGGCTTGTTGGTGGGCGTATTTGTTGCCCTCCATGGAAGCGTGAGCGGGTGTCCAGTTGGGGTAGTGGTTTTTTAGCACACGCTGTGCTGGTTGGGACAGCCAATCCGATTGGTAATTCCGGTAGGCTTGTTCGGAATCAGTGACTATGACTACATCCGAATCCCTGGTTGAGTGAGAGCCAAGGCGATGGCTGCCTCTTCTGCTGCCGTGATGTCTTGGGTATTGAGTGAGGCATACAGATTGAGGTTGGTTCTGGAGGTAGCCACAATGATGGCATACTGCCGCCCTCGATGTTGGGAGGCGTCTGTATAGATAACTGCGTGATCCCCACCGAGGGTGGTGGTGAGCGCTTGAGCCTGTGCTTCCCGGCGACCCTCGTCGAGTCAGGGGTTCATAATTCTAAGCATAGGGAGCATCTTTAGTTCTTGTCGCAACGGGTCCCGGCGGACATCAAGCGTGTGACATTCTGTGCTGCACAACCAATATGGTAAAGATTGCGGCGACCCGCCGCACTTCTGCTCCTTCGGCGGTTCTGGTTAGAAAGATGGCCCTCTATAAACTCTTCCGCCGTGTTGTGCAGCCCCGTGCTAAGCAGCCTCTCTGTGGACGCACTCATGGGAAGACCACTGGCCTGCTCAACCGCCTTTCTAATCATTATATAAAGCATCTTTAGGTCCTCCTTACCGAGAAGAAGACAGGGGGTTTACGTAAGTGATTCTCGAGAGGACAAAAGCTTATATTAATTGAATGGTATCGGATTTTTTGAGGCCTGGCTTCTTGGTGGCAACTCGCCTGTTAATGTGTATGATTTCATTAATGCTGTGTTTGAGGCGCTGCAAGGATACGTCACTCTTGGTGTGGGCCTGGAGATGTAGGCCCAGGATCTTGATGCTTGGGCTTAGATTGATATTCTGGTCATCAAGCAGTATTTGAATGCGTTTCTTGATGTGTCATTTGGCGTGAGGGCGGATGACAAGGGGCTGTGATTTTTTACGTGAATTTTGGAGGCCACAGGCTTTAGCACGTTGGCATACCAGAAGTGAGATTCCCATGCGCTGGTGTGAGCTTCCTTTATATTTAACTTTTACCACACGCGCAAGGCACGCTCAGGGCCGCTAGACATGCCGTGGGCGGAGCGCACAGTGGCGCGAGAGGTCCTGTGACGCTATCACGTGACATTCAGCGAGAATGCAGGAGGTAAACCTTGTGGGGTTATAGAGGGGTTAAAGTAGATTGGTTTACTTTTCCCTGCAATAGCGAAACCGGCGACGAGAGACACTAATCAGTCTTTGTCTTCTCGTTTCGCCCAGCTGGCAAGCTATCTGCCCCCACCCCGCGGCTGCGCGCTGTACCGCGCCAGCCGCGGCGGGCCGTGGCTCGACGGAACAAAGGAAGCAACAAGTGTTTTCGCTCATTGACATTTATTACTTAATAATAAACATCCAAAGAGCATGCAGGCTAGCTGGTTGACGGCGAGGATCTAGTTCCTCGCCCGGGCAATTTAAGGGAATCGAGAGGTTCGACTCACCGCGACAACAGTCATCGCCGGGGCGCCGCCTCAGTGCGCTCGCGTTTGCCTCGCTGGGACGCCGATGGCAGCCATTGTCGCCCTCCTTTTTTGCCCGATCCTCGAAGGAAGGAGGTCGCTAGGCACGTCCTTTCGCCTCGCTTCCCGAGCTCCGACTCTCTCCCGCAGCTCGCATCCCGCGCGCGCTCGCCGGCTTAAAGACACTCCTACGGCGAGGAGGTCGATCCCCCTCGCCGACGTCTTGCCGAGCAAGTTCTCGCGAGGAGCAAGCGGCGTGGCGAAGCCGAACCAAAGGGAACGCGCTAAGGTCGCGTTCCCACATCCCTCCAACCTTAAACGTTTCCGTACGGTGGAAAGAATAGCACGCGGGGACATCTAAACGCAATGTTCGTAACACTATACAGAACATGCAGGTTCGCCCCCGCGTAGTAGCTGCCCTCGCACTCGCCGTCATCAAACAGGCATCGTCAGCCACATGCACAATCTAACGCTCAGGTGTCGCAAGTAACACCGAGGTTGTTCGAACACGCATGTCATGCACAGATGCAGTCTTGTCGTCGACAGCGGTGTCCGGGGCTGCTTTCGTCAAGACCCGCTGAGAAGGCATCAGCTGGCCCAATGCAACGGGGGCCGCAGAGTTCTCAGCCATATGTTCGACGTAGCGCAGCACAGCTCAGGCCAACACGAGCATCGTTGCTCGCACTGGCGCTCTTGTCAGTCGGTGGTGAGGATCAGCAGGTCCCGTCCGGCCCTGGCCGAAGACAGCAGACCAGGGTTTCGAAGCGTACGGCTGAAGCCAGCTTGAGCAAGTGTAGCGACTGCGCAGATGACCGCCGTATAGCCGCTGCTCTCAGCCAGGATGCGCCGAGGACGTATCAGCAGGCCCAGGAGCCTCCCGACCGCAAAGTGCGGCCCAGCACCGAAGTGACGCCAAGCCATGAAGCACACGACGGCGCCGCCCGCACCAACACGCCCTCCCTCTTGGAGGTAAACAGCAGCCGTAGGAAGCTCCAACGGAGCCGCTACGCCAGGACAGCCGCGAGCGGTCCCCAGCTCTGGAACGCTCGTAGACCCGGAGCAGCAGGTGGCAGCAAAGACATCGCGTAGAAAGCAAGCCTGGGTGACTCAACTCGCATTGCGTATCACATCAAGCATTCCCGCAAGCCCTGAACTCAGGCAAGGAAGAAATGCTATTCCTCAGCATCGGCCGCGTGGCACGACGCTAAACAATTGCGGCTGCCAAAAGACGGTTTCGGACAGCGCACAAAAACTCACTTTCTCGAGGCGAAGGAGATATTTTTCCCCGCTACGTGCAGAACCACTTAAAACAAGCATTCCGACGACACGCACCCCGTCATTCAGTGGAGAAGAGGGGCCGTTTCCTGTCCGTCTGCTCCCGAGCTACGTCCCCCTCGGTCGTGCCCTCTCCCACGCGGTGCCAGCTCTGAAAAGCCTTCGGGCAATACGCATCTTTGGCAACGACCGGCAACCCAGAGGCTTGCTCTACTGCCCCATTCGCACAGCCGTGAAGGAGACATCGGCTTTGTCGTCGGCCCTACCCGCTCGCTGCAATACAAACAGCTTAATGAGCGGCGGCGCCCATCGCGTCTTGCGATGTCGGAACGCCCGGTGCCGAGCCGCAATACCAGACAGCCCATACGGCACCCGTGGCCCCTGGCCACACTGCTCCCAGAGCCCGACTCCCAGAGTCCATAAAAGAGACAGCAGAGAAAAGAAAATCGGCCAAACAACTCAGCTTCCGTACTCGCTCACTTCGGGCTTGCAATTACAGCGCGGGCCTTATGCCCTAGCGCGTCATGGGTGCTGGACTCCAAGAATTTCAGTGCCTCCATTTGCCGCGGCAGAAACGTCCCGCCTAAACGGCGCACTGAGAAAACTCGGCGCTCACATGTTCTAGCACAATGTAGCAACGTTCACTCCGCTCTCAAGAAAGTACGCCTGCCTCCGCTAGCGATCTGATTCACGCTAGCAGTAACACTTGTCAGGTTCGGACAAAGAACTTTTCTCACACCGAACAAAGACATGTTCCGAGTTCCGAGAGCCAGCCCCACGTTGGGCGCCAGATGTGGGGTTATAGAGGGGTTAAAGTAGATTGGTTTACTTTTCCCTGCAATAGCGAAACCGGCGACGAGAGACACTAATCAGTCTTTGTCTTCTCGTTTCGCCCAGCTGGCAAGCTATCTGCCCCCACCCCGCGGCTGCGCGCTGTACCGCGCCAGCCGCGGCGGGCCGTGGCTCGACGGAACAAAGGAAGCAACAAGTGTTTTCGCTCATTGACATTTATTACTTAATAATAAACATCCAAAGAGCATGCAGGCTAGCTGGTTGACGGCGAGGATCTAGTTCCTCGCCCGGGCAATTTAAGGGAATGGAGAGGTTCGACTCACCGCGACAACAGTCATCGCCGGGGCGCCGCCTCAGTGCGCTCGCGTTTGCCTCGCTGGGACGCCGATGGCAGCCATTGTCGCCCTCCTTTTTTGCCCGATCCTCGAAGGAAGGAGGTCGCTAGGCACGTCCTTTCGCCTCGCTTCCCGAGCTCCAACTCTCTCCCGCAGCTCGCATCCCGCGCGCGCTCGCCGGCTTAAAGACACTCCTACGGCGAGGAGGTCGATCCCCCTCGCCGACGTCTTGCCGAGCAAGTTCTCGCGAGGAGCAAGCGGCGTGGCGAAGCCGAACCAAAGGGAACGCGCTAAGGTCGCGTTCCCACAACCTATAGATGTGCTCGGTGAGTGCACCACCTGTCTTCGCTGTCTCCTCGTGGGCTCGTAGCTAAATCGGTAAGACAACGGGCTCCGGCTCTGTTACTCTGTTAGTTCCAAGTTCGAGTCCTGGCGGTGCCGGTGAATTCTTTTATTTGTTCGCAGGAGTTTTCTGTTGACACCAATGGTCGCGAAGGAACCCTTGGGGGGTAGAGTGAAAAAGCTTTGCTTTAAAACATGGCGAATTCACCTTGAATTTATGAAGCCGAGAATAGGGCCCCAAGACGAAATAAAAGAAACGTGAATTCCACAGGCGCCGCGCCTGCGTAGTAAGGTTTGCTGTGTTGGCTATGTCGGTGGTAGAATGGTCGGAAAACCGTCGCCGGTCGTGGCCTGAACTGCTTTATCACACCGAAGCGTATTTCCATTGTAAGTAATGCCGACGCAAACGTAATGTCACCGGACTAAAACAGAGCGCAGAGGATTATCGCCCGTGTCTTAAAAACTAAAGAAAACCTAGACTATGAGCGGAAATGAACTAAAATGTCTCACAGTAGAAATAAATAGCGCCTAATTACAACAATTTCTAATTTACATTTCGAAATATTTGCGGCTCTGTCAATGCTGCAGAGGGTGCGGGGAAAAAGGGGTGTTGGATAACGCGGGCAAGTTAAAAATTTACAAAGAAATATTTAAGGATGTCTTCCCAGGGAACACTCGCGCGAGAATCTTCGTCATGGTCCTTCTGAGAAGCAGCAGCGCCGTTCTCACAATCGCAAAAAAGGAGAAGAAAGTTAATGAATTAGACCACATTTTAAAACGCCAAACTGGGGGAACGGCAAGGGTGAAATATGAAATGATAATATTCATGCAGGCACACAATAAAAGCTGGACATAGTACAGCCTGCCGTACCACCAACTTACTCTCCCGAAAGAGAGCCAAACAACACCAATCATGACAGCTTATGAGGAATCCCTCAGCCTCCCACCTTTCGCGGTCGCTGGAACGATTCTGAAACTGGGTCGTTAGAACAGCTTTGAAGACATCAGGTAACCACTCTATCAGCGCGAAGGAAGCGGTAAAGAAACAAATAATCGGGACGGGCTATGGTACGAAAAATAAGCACCCCCCTCCCCTTCTCGCCCCGAAGAGAAACAGGATGCCGTAATGACCATGCTACCTATTCAGTGACTCCTCCTAAAATCTCTTGCCTAACCAAATCATTGCATCCAAGTATACACTAGGAAGGCAGAGAAGCCAGGGTGAAATTGCTTCGGTTAAAATATGACTACCTTGGGAACCTTTGTGACTGCATGACCATCACCACACACAGAAACAAGCGGAAATGGAGCCATCCCTCGGCAACTCAATTATAAAAACTAGACTCTCATTAAAACATTACAAACATCATTACAGACGAAAGAGTTCCACAATAAAGTTCAAATTGCATGAACACGAGGACGCGATGCATTGCCTGAGAAGGGTTGTATTCTCTTGTAATTTTTTAACAGCAGGTATACAATCGACAATTTGAGCACTGCAGTTATTATGAGAAGATGTCTCTATAACAACTAAGTCGAGGTGGTGGTTTTCTGTGCCGTTCTTTAAGAATGCTTTCGCTGGCGGGTCTGGACAAAATGTGCTCAAACAAGTTAAGAAAATCACATGACGGTTACTTCACTCCCTCATGCGAAATTTGTGGGCAGCGCGAACTGCAGTCTTATCAGTCACGGCGCATATCTAAGAGTGAAATGCTGGGCTTGTTGGTTCATACTGTTGCAAAAAAGAAACCAGCGGCAAGCACACGCAGGACAAGAGAAGGAGGGACAAACACAACGCTAGTCAAACACAACACAACGGTCAGACAAACACAACGGTAGTCCAGCGTTGTGTTTGTCCCTCCTTCTCTTGTCCAGCGTGTGCTTGCCGCTGGTTTCTTTTTTGCGCATATCTGCTGCGTCTCGGGAAGCGATCGCGTGATCATGGAACGCACGGCGGCGCGCGCTACAGTTCCGATATCTCGCAGCGCTTCGCTGCCGCCGAGCATGTTGTTGAAAACCGTGTTTGAACATCCCGCGCAAATGTCACGTGGTTTGGATGAGCCACAAGCGGGGAAGGAGCCTGGCGAGAGTGTAATGGGGTGGGCGCTCCTCCGCGGTTACTCATGGCGGGAGTGTTGGGGGAGGAAGTGAGACATACTGAGTAGTGATGGAGCGCTGCGAGATGACGCCTAAGCAGCGGGTGCCGCCTTTCCAACTTAAACTTTCGCCAGATAGTGCCCCTTCCATTTTCTTTCTGCCTGCGGTTGCTCATTCGCTCACTCGGTTACGCGGTCGCGTCCGCCCTGAACGCCGCGAAACCTTTGCACTGGGTGCCAAAGCGCTACGCACTAAAAAATGTCGGTATAACCGGGTGGAAAGACATTCTTCTTTAACTTTACAGGACAAGGTGTGGACGGAAGAAAAAGGACTGTTCGTGCCTTGGGCACAGATTGTTCGCTGTGCAAGAAACCGGAGACGATTGAACACACGTACATAGACTGCTGGAACGCTGTGTTCTACTGGGGTTCTTTCAGCGCACGCTGAAGAAGGACATCCTGATAGACCACACGGAATTCGGTTTCTCCCCTTTGTGAGTAATGAATAGCCCTACGATGTAATCACGCTTGTGGGGCTACACAGCACCTGGCGGTCTTTTATGGCCGTTAGAAACAGTGACCGAAATTCTTGGTCCGTTCTAGTCAACTTTGCTGAGAGTATTTTGAGGATCCGCGATGTGCTGGAAAAGGGAAACAGTGATGCAGAGCTTTTGACTTTGTTTAGTGCGTTGATGAAGGCGAACGTCAACTGGTTCTTCATGCAGTACCTGAATCCGTCAGCATCGTTTGTACAGTTGTGTATTGTTTTTGTTATGCCTTGTGCAGCAATAAATAGAAAACCTGGAATGTCCGAGTGATTAGCGCAATGGGCTTTCCTTTCAAGATAGGTAGTTTGATCTCGTGGAGGTTTTTTTTTGTGTATCTCATGAGTTCCGTTTTTAAACCAGGGAATGCGACTGTTTCTCGCGTTTCGGTGAACCCACAAGTGAAGTTCACGTCAAGCTTCAGTAGCAAGGCAGGGGACACACTCCACACCTTGAATCCCTCGTGGAATAACTTCAGGGCACGTCCTGTTATGAACAGCCTCCCGGTTAACCAAAGTAGCTTGAAGGATATCGTAGAGTTAAAAATAAGCCTTGCAACAAACATGAACGCAGCGACGGGCAGGTGACTTCGGCGGTCTCCGCCTTCTACTTGTCGGCGCTTTATCAGCGCGGTGCTGCCGAGCGACGCCCTCAAGAAGCGCCGAAAGGTGTCTCCGAAATAAGATAACCGTGGGTTTAAAACTTCCGGAACACAGAATTTTTCGCTGCCCGCACTGGTCCCGCGATGCGGCGTTATCGAAGAGCAGCAGTCTCCCGATTTTAGAGGAGAGAGCAACATTGAATTTGCTTGTATTTTTGAATCTCAAAATTCAAAATCTCGTATCTGCACGTACTTTGATAATTATTTTTGCGTTCATCTCTGCATGAAAACAAAAAGCAGACGTGAAGCCAGAAAAGTAGCTTAGAGCAAAGCGATACAGTGTTCCTTTATTATCAGTTCCGTGACCTGAATCTGCGCATGCGCTTGCAGTCACAGCCATTATTGTTGGCGGCTAGCTGGAATTGGAGCTGCCGGATCTGAGAGATGGCGTGGGCACGCCGCGCCCTACTCCAGCGAAATTGTGGTTGTCACCCGACGGCGTTTACCAAAGCGCTTAACTTCGTCGACAGCCTAGCCAAGGAGCGGCCTTTGCGCATGAAGTTAAAAAAGCAGAGGGAAATGTACGTGCAAAACATACCTCTTCTTAGCAGTCACATAAGGCGCGCCCCGCGATTAGAAACATCGCATGGCAGCGTCACCGCCCATCGTAGTCGAAAGATTCACCAGCTGTGATTTTCCTATTCGGCGTCGTAATACTAGAACTGTTCAAGGCGTCGAAATGTTAAACTATACTGTTTTCCGCAGTTCATGACGAAAGAGCCGATAGTGTAGTTAAGAGCTGACAGAAAGCTGCACGGCGTGCTTTATCGGACTTGTATCAATTGGGACGTGCCTCACGGCCTCGCTTTCATGTGCACGGCGCAGTGATAAGCGACATCGATAATACCCTTTCCGCACAAGCATCTCACAAACGCAGTGAAGTGCTGCGATTAAGTATATTCTATGCGATACTAGTAACTCTTACACACCCTCGCCGTGACAGTGGTCGTTCTTTCGCCGTTAGGGACGTGCCAGCATTTCAGGAATTCTCGGCGATGGCGGCCACCGGCACGCAGTGCTACACTGTGTTCGACTTCGACAGCCCCATAGACTGGAGGCCCACGGTGTTTGTTGACGGCTTCCCTAAGACGAGAGTGTGCAGTGCCTGCGGTCTGGTTTCGGCTACGATAGCTCTACTGCCATGCCACCACACCCTCTGCCACAGATGCTACGACGACCACCGCGAAAGAAAGGAATGCGACCGCTGTCCCCTGGATAAAGATGTCTGCAAGCCAGAGGATGTCATCTGGTCCACTTTCACGAGCGACAACCTGCTACAGCGCCAGGTAGGTGTTATGCCTTCATCGTTCTCTCCCAGAGCAAATTTTTGAGGGTCGCAGTACAATGTGGGGGAGAAAACAATTTTTGAAGCAAACGCATATCCGTACAGTCGGCAGTTACAAAGAGAAGTTCGCGTGAATAATCGTCCGCTGACTGCGTTTCTGGGCGGGGCGCAGATCAAGTGACCTGCACAGCATCATGGCAAAGGCCAAACCGCTCAACCTAACGACTAAAATCTGCAGAATGAATTTGTTTACGGAGGCAGAGGCGCAATATAGCAGGATATCACTATAGCCCGTACTGACAGAAAGCGAAACGCGGAATTGAGTTTTCCGAAAGCGCCAATAATCTGAAACACCAGCTCAATTTATCTGTTCTGTTTTGCCCCGAAGCAAAACAAATTTGAGAGCTAACGAAAATGCCACCTACCGGTATGGCATGGCGAATAACATAAGCACCCTTTCCCGTTACATGTCTTAGAGAACCTTTCGTGCAAAAGTAAGAACTTCGCTCTCTAGGGTTCACGTGCAGGAGAATGGCGTGCCCCAATGTGTAGTTTCGAGCTGCACTCTGTTTATTGTGCAAATGAATGCGCTTAGCAAGGCATTGCCACCATAAAGTTCCTGTTCAATGTTTGTAGACGACGTACAACTATCCTTCAAATCTTGTAACTTGTCTGTCTGCGAGCGCCAAGGGTAGCTTGGTGTTAACAAGCTAGCTGGCTAGGAAGATAGCAAGGATTTTAAATTTAATCCAGGAAAGTATACTTGAGTTTTGTTTTTAAGAGGCGTGGCATTCGGTGGGATCCAGACATAAAACGCAATGGTGTCTCGATCTGAGTGAGAAATGAACACAAGTTTCTGGGTGGAGTCCTTGACGAAAAGCTCATATTCATCCGACATATGAAACAACTTAAACATAGATGCCTAAAGGCTATGACGATACTCAACGTTCTCTTACGAGCTTCTTATGGTGCTGACAAACAAGTCCTTCTACGTGTTTTTACTGGGTTAGTAGGTTCACGATTGAAATATGGCAGTGTTGTCTATGGGTCAGCAAGTAAAATATCCCTAAAATGCTGAAACCAGTGCTTCATCTCGTGCTTCGCCTGGCATGTAGTGCCTTCTGCACCAGCCCAGTAACCCGGACCCGACGGAATTTAGTGAGCGTAAGGCAAATATACGTTAAAGATTGCTTTGCAGGGGGGAAAACCATGTAGAGACCGACCACATACAGGCATCTGGCTGCTAGAGATACGCTACCTTTCGCGCACTGCTTGCCGCGAATTGGACTCGGTTATCTAAATTGGTGATTAACAATTCGGCTGTGTTTTAGGAGGTATTACAAAATGCAAAAGGAGCAAGTGAATCTGATGAATAGCGATTATAAAAGTTCCCTCAGCTGTGTCTCAATTCTCAAAATGAGTAAACTAACCAGTTTAAATCGGTATAAATGGGAATCACTAACCTCACTTGCCGAATTGTTTCGGTGTCTGCGTTGGTGTCGCGCGGTGATGTAGCCCCGAGCTAGCGCATCAGGATGGCTAGGCTCCGCTGTCTAACCCCTCAGAAGACGCCCCTCTCAGTTTATTTTTTGCCTACGCACGTCCGGGCTACGGCGGCGGCGTCCACCGCTCTAGCCTGGCCGTGGCCGATGCTGCTGCGTTTCGGAGCGCCGCCCCCACGAATTCCAGGTAACGGCTGGCAGAATCACTCGTTTCACTCTTTGTAGAGGTACGCGTGGGAATTCAAGTGACGTCACGTGGGCAGTTTTTGTTGGTGTCATTTAAAGCTATTTCCAACCACCTTCACTGTGTGGATTGGAGCCATTTTTAGATGCAAACCATCTCTTAGTCGACCCTCAGTCGTCCGTCGGCGTCCGGCATCCTCACCTCTCGTCCTAGTCCCCCTCTCCACGCCAGCTGTGATAACGCCGCTCTCCTGCCCGCCGCGGTGGCTCAGTGGCTAAGGCGTTGCGCTGCTGAGCACGAGGTCGCGGGTTCGATTCCCGGCCGCGGCGGCCGCTTTTCTGATGGAGGCGAAAAGCAAAAACGCCCGTGTGTACGAGGTTTCGGCGCACGATAAAGATCCCCAGGAGGTCAAAATTAATCCGGAGCCCTCCACTACGGCGCGCCTCATCGCCTGCGTTGCGTCGGCGCGTTAAACCCCCCAATCAATCAATCAGCGCCGCTCTCCTCCTTGCCGCTCGGCTCGTCTCGTGCCGGCTCAGGAAGACACCGGCAACACTGTCGCTCCAAGAGCCCTTAAAGCGGACGGGTTTAACAACACATACATTTAATACACACTCAAAAACCCTAAGGCAAAGCACTCAATATTTAAACTACACACAAACGATAAACACTCAAACCTCTACAATCCCAAAATACAACTCGCATACAAACGCCTAACTTAACAGCTCAATATACAATTCAAATCAAAACTCAAAACGCTCTACAATAAAGTTGTACACCTTCAGTCCAAATTCACTCATTACGTCAAGTCCTACTTCATCTCTTTCTCACTACAACTCCCTAGTTGTATCCTACGAATATGTCCCTAATGGACTGGCCTACCCCGCTGTTGTCGGCGCTGACGTGTCGCACCCGTTGCGTGGCCGCGACCCGGTGGTAGGCGTCCTCGTCTCGCTTCGTTGCCGGCGTTCGATGCGCGCGGTCACTCCTTGGACGGCGTGGGCTCCGCGCGTCCTGACGTTTCCTCTGCGGCTACTTCCTGGTATCCGCTCCCGCTGGATGCCCTTGATGCCGGCGTTCGATGCGCGCCGTCATCCCTTCGGCGGCGCGCTTCCTCGGTGGCTACCTCCTGGTAGCCGCTGCCGCTGGAGGTCTCAGTTAGGCTTGGCACGAACGTCGCCTTTCGGGGCCGTCGAGACGAACGTCGACGGAGCGTGGATGTTGGCCGCTGGTCCGACCGATGCTGCTGGGGCCACAAAGACACCGGTTCGTGGTGCACCTAGGATGACGGTGCCGATGCGAAGTCGGCCCGCTCCCGCCCAGGCTCGGATGGCGTGGTCGATGGCCTGGCCGCGTCCCCCTGGCTCATTCCGTGAAGCTCACGTGCTCCGGCCGCCTACTGGTTGTCTGCATCCCGGTGTCTTCCCTCCCGGTGTCTTGCCTCCCCCTTCTCTTTGTGCGCCCCGCTTTTATACCCTCTGGGCTCTCCCGTGGCGCACTCCCATTGGCTCCTTGCTTTCTCCCTGTCTTTATATGGCCATCTCGCCACTTGTCCCATGCGTGGCCTTCCCTGATTGGCCGACCAGTGTGCTGCCACCTTTGCCCATGATTCCTCGGTGCGTCGGCGCTGGCGCTTGCTGATTGGCGCGCTCCTGGCGCGCACTTCAAATGGCCGTTCCTTTGTTCGTTTCTTTCCTGTTTTGGGGGGTTTGATGCGTCCTCCTCTCAGGGGGTGCCCTTGACACATGACACCTACACGGAACCCCCTTGCTTTGCATCACCACATAGTCCCCCTCGGGGAAATGAGCAGAGCTGTTCAGGCCGAGCTTTGCATGTCGGTCGCACCAAAAATCCTAAAAGCACCAATCGGAAAGTGTGGGTAGGGAAATCCCCGAAATCAAACCCGGGACCTTTATGCCGTGAAACCGGCAACCTAAACACTCGGCCACCCCAAAGGAGCGAGGGATACGCGGTTCGCAGCGGAGGGGAACAATGACGTGCGCAGCCTATCGTAACGGAAAAAAAAACCTCTTCCCGTGGTCGCAATCGAACCGAGGTCAATCTCGTTATTAAACCAGCGTGCAACTGATTCAGCTATCATCGCATTCCGGGCGCACAGCATTTCCTTTGCGTTCGTAGCGCGGGCATTGGCCTTGTATTTGGCCGCGGGTTCCAGCGCACCCTGACGCGGTCCATTCTGGGGGGGGGGGGGGGATGTGAGAGGCTGCGGACAAAACGATCCGGGCCTGCCAGTCATGGAGAACTTTCAGCCGCGTTCACATATAAATGCGAGGTGCAACAGGCGGATCTCCGACGAATGGAGAGGGGCCGCAAGCTCCGCTGTTTGCCAGTGCTGCACCACTATTGCAAGGTGCGCCACTTTTCAAGTAAATGAGCACTGAAAATAGCCCTGATGTGATGTTTTGCCTCACATACACGTAATGTTTTTTTTTTTCTGAACAATGTTTACGAGCATGAAAATTGCCACCAGGTTTAGATGTTAAAAATATCTTTGCGTACATAAACGTCTTGTTCAACATCCCGTTAACTTTGTCGGGCGGCTGAATCAAGGGACGGACGTACAGACGGACGTACAGACGTACACAGAGAGAGACGCAGACACACAGACACAGAAAGACGTAGAGAGAGACACAGACAGACGCAGAAAGAGAGACACAGACAGACAGAGACACAGACAGATAGAGACACAGACACACAGAAACACATACAGACAGAGACGCACATACAGAGATGCACAGACAGAGACAGGGCTCTTCTCGTGTAAGTAGCCCAAGAAAGACAGGGTGCCGAAGTCCTCGCGCGGGGCTCCGAAACGGTAGAAATCCGCCCGAGTACACAGACGAAGCGAAACCAACCGAGTGAGATACAACTCTGCGCTGTAAACACCGGTTGCCATTGGAGGCTATGTTTGATTTCCACGCGGGAACGGAGCCGATACGTGCATTCCCTAAGCAGACGCATTAGTCAGACTAAACGTGACAAACCCAGCAAATCTCCCACTTCCTAAATGGTTTGTTCGCGCATTGGTTGCGCCGGAGGAGTTTTATGGGAACGAGGGACTGCCACAATTTACTTTCGCGTATAGCCGTATGAGGCTTCACTTAAAAAACCACAACATTATCCAGAAAAGCAACGCGTGACAAAGCGAACAAATAAAGCGACAACCAGCGCCACAAGCACGTAACCACTTTGTCCGCGGCAGCCAAGGAAAAAGACACTTGAGAAGCATGAAGAGACGCGCATACGCCGTGCGATGTCTCGACACCAGAAGAGCAACGTAAGATGGCGCTGCAAGCTTGCAATCGCTCGCGTACCCTGGTTAATTTGATACGAGATCTACATCTGAATTTATGGCCTTTTTGTCCTGCAGTCCACGAAAATTTTGAACAACGACTTTAGAAAATTAGCGGGAACCATGTATGGGTTTGTTTATTTATTTTTGTTTTTACTTCCCGGCCGCGCCCGGCTGTGTTATCTGTGTCCCAAGCGAAGCGCGTCTTCCAATCTTTATTTTTACGCCGCACGGGCTATCTCATTTAGATAAGCAGACTGTTTCACCCTAACGTCACTAGCCCAGAACAATCTTCTTTGATCTACAATGTTCTGGATGTGAATCGACGGTTCCAGAAACGGTCGCGCCGCAAGATAAAACCCTGCAGAGCAGACGCCGCGGCATTCGACTCTCGACGCTCGCCTTCGCACGTCACTTTGTTGACTGCTGCCTCGCCGCCTGTATTCTTTGAGTTGATAGGGGAGCACAAGCTCGCTTCAAGAAAATTGTTTTCCTTGAAGACAACTGCGTCGTCTTTCGCCACGTGACATCTGGTAAGGTGCTAGGTAAACGTACCCTACGCCCTCGTCAACCTGACAAGCAAGTCCCACTCGTGCCAGCCGCCGACAGCAAAGTCTTCAGGCGGAGTTTGGATGGCTTCCGGATAAAGTGAAGAAAGAAGACATCGGGACTACCACCATGATAAACGCAGGCACCACGACCAGCACTACCAATCCTGCCCTCGTTCTTCAACAGCCCCGGGAACTACCATCGTTCCGCGGATCCCCGGGAGAAGACCCTGAGGACTGGTTGGAGAAAGTGGAGCGCGTCCGCATCTTTAACACAAAAAGAAACTTTCCGCTATGTTTTCTTCTATTTAGAAGATGCGGCCCGAACGTGGTTTGAAAACCATGAAAGCTCCCTTAACCGACTGGACTCTTTAGGAGGGAGTTCTTCAAAACATTCGCCACCGTCGTGCGGAAAGGACGAGCCGCCCTTTTGTTGGAAACGCGCACGCAACACGTGACCGTCGTTGAGGGGATGAAGCAACTATTTCGCCGCGCGGACCCCGAAATGACGGAAGAAAAGAAGTTAGGCTTCTTGATGCACGGTGTGAAGGAGGAACTGTTTGCGGGACTTGTCCGCAACCCGCCCAAACCATCGCCGAATTCGTGACCGAAGCCAGCACGATTGAGAAGGCTCTCGAAACGCGTGCTAAGCAGTATGACCGCAACTTTGTTGGCGCGGCCAATGCGAACTACGTCAACAACATGCGGATTCCGGATGGTAGCCTACGCGAGACCATCCGCGCAGTAGTGAGAGAGGAGCTGCGGAAACTTCTCCCTACGCCGCCGCAGCCCCACGTCGCTTCCCTTACCGACGTGATTAGGTAAGAAGTGCAACACGCGTTGGGAACTTCTACGCCATCCGAAGTACCCCGCGAGCCACAAGCTAGGTCAAACTCCGCGGCAGTTCGCCGACCCCGCCCTGCTCCAACATGTCGTCAACAAGACCTGCCGTACCACCGCCCACTGTCGCCCGCCTGACCCCCGGTAGCCCGAAACCAGACGCCGAGGAAGACGGACGTATAGCGAACTCCTGATAATCGTCCGCTGTGCTACCACTGCGGAGAGGCCGACCACATCTACCGTCGCTGTCCCTACAAGAGGCTCGGCTTGCTAGGGTTCTCCGTCGACTCCCCACGCCCCCGACACGGCCAGCGCCCTACTGAGATCGAAGAATACCTCTCCAACACCAACCCACGACCATCCCGTTTCAACCGTTCACCGTCGCCCTAGCCGTACCAGTCGCCGAACCGCCGTAGCACTGCTGACTTCTCACGTGGAAGGTCCCCCAGCGCACGCGGGGAAACTGAAAGCAGCAAATTCTGGAGGTAGTTACACGACCGCGGAAAAATGAAAACCCTCCAACGACGCAGCGGCTCACTCAAGACCATGATTCACGATAGGCCCTCAGCCCGACGACCCGATCTAACCCTGACGTGACTTCCGAACGCAACGACAGCAAAGCGGCGCGACGCGTACCCGACACGACCGAACCTGCCGCTGCGAATATGGCGAAGACGACGACGCATAGTGCCCGACCGTCAACACGTACAAGCAGAGATACGTCGCCACGACGTACCCGCAACTCGAGGAAGGCGGCCTTCGACGTTCAGCTGTCGATCGAAGGCTTTGATGTAGTCGCCCTCATAGACACGAGAGCCGACAACTCATTAATGAGCGGACCATTTGCGTCTAAGTTGAAGAAAGTTACACGCACAGCAGGAGGCCACCTCATGACGCCAAATGGAACGTGCACATCACGCGTCACCTAGACGGCAAAACGTACATTGCGGCGTTCGTCATTTTGCCTAACTGCTGCCGTGACGTAATTCTCGGAATGGACTTTTAGATGCGGAGCATCTTATTGTCTGGGCATGTCCCGCGTCGGCGTCCGCACTCACTGCGCATTCGCAACTCTCCTCCTTCCCTCTCTCCCACAGCTGCGCGATACTCCCGCCACTTCTTCACTCGTACCAGCTTCGTGCAATTCGCTTTCGCTTCTCTCGCGTTCTCGCTTCTGATTTCGCGGCGCATGCTCGGTGCTTGCGCATCTCTACTCCTCTCGTCTCCTCTCCTTTAACCTTGAATGTAAATCGGGTAGAGCGCTGCGCGCGTTCAGTTCAGCGTTTGCTGCGGTTGATTCCACTTCACTTCGTTTTTCCGATGAAGTGTGATGGAAGCAACAGTCCCGTCAGTTAGTGCGTTGGCGCAAGCAAGCGTCAGCACCACCCCACAAACACAACGGAAACACAACGGAACCCCGAGAGTCTCCGCATCTACTCAGCGTTTCCTTCGGGAATATGTTTTTTAGACGGACAATGGTGCAAAAATTGGTCTACAGGCCCAGTATATAACATTTTCGTCCGGTCACTGCAGGACGCCTGAACCGAACCCCGAAAACCGTGCTGCTGTAAGGATCGCCGACGATCATGTCACACTGCCACCCCGCGCAAGCTTGATCAGCGTCTACGGTGAAGATGCGGTTCCTGATGTCGACGCTATCGTAGAAAATGACCAAAGGTTGCTTCTCGGACGTGGTGTCTCTGTCGCAAGAGGCATTGCGCGCTTTAAGCAACGCCAATCTCACGTTTTGGTCACTAATTTCACCGACGAGTACCAGCATTTGAACAACGGCGCTGCAATAGCATTCCTCGAAGAAACGCAAAAAGCGAGTGACGTGATCGCGGTTGCCGAATTTGAACGCGCACCCGAAGATTCCTTCAATCTTCCGAATATCTTCGACGTGAATCCGGCATTACCGCAAGCAGAACGAAACAAATTTTTGGCTTTGCTGCGTCGCTACAGGGAGTGGTTTTCTTCGAACTCAAAACTACGTCAGACACCTCTAGCGAAGCACCGAATAATAACCGAAGAGGGAGCCCGACCCATCCGAAAGTCACCGTACCACGTCTCTTCACACGAGAGGGGAGCCATTCTTACTTAAGTCGACGACGTGCTCAGCGACGACATTATACAGCCATCGAAAAGCCCCTGGGCTCCGCCGGTCATACTGGTGAAGAACATTTCCTCGCTTTCTATTCATGCAAAGTATCGACAAAGGCACCCCAATAACTTCGAAATCTGTGTTCCTGATCGCCAAGTTCATTGAAGGTTTAGTTAGAAAAAACTATGACGCAAAGAAACATCTGGTGACATGCTTATTGAGGTCAGAACTAAGGAACAATCTGCTAACCTTCTAAAACAAACAAGCATAGGTGACTTACAGATCACTAACACCTCACCGAACACTCGATAGCTGCCAAGGCGTCCTCTCGGAAACTGATCTCATAAATGAAACTGAGGCAGATATTCTTGAGGGCTTGCGTGAGCAAGGGGTGACTACGGTTAGACGCATCACAATGAGTCGCGATGGAAATAGATCAAAGCCAAAAATAGAATCTTGACTTTTGATTGCAGTACGATCCCCCGAATCTGTAAAAGCAGACTTCCCCACTGTCAGATAAGGACGTACATCCTAAACCCGCGACGTTGCTTCAAATGTTAAAGGTACGGGCACAGTATCAACTGTCGAGGGCAAAACACATGTGCAAAATGCTCGAAGCACGACCAACAGACAGATGTGTGTAATGCCACACAATTTCACTGTTGTAACTGTGAAGGATCCCACCCCACGTGCTCCCGTTCTTGCAAAAAAATAAAAAATGAGAAAGAAATCATAAACCTCAATGTGACGCATAAATTGTCTTACCCAAAAGCTCGGAAAAGACATTCGATGCTTCCCTCAGGAAGTTACACTGACGCTGCTCACCGGGGGGGGGAGGGTAGAGCGGCGTCAGGTAGGAGGACGTTTGGCCTTGGGCGCGCATGGAAAAACAACTACCGAAGCAGTTCAGGGAGATATGGGCTGGGCGTCATTTGAAGTTAGAGAAGCTCAGAGTAAAATATGCTTTGAGATGAGGTTGAGGGCAATGAATCAACGAAGGTGGGCAGCTAAGGTTTTTAGGTACCTATACTTTAAAAGCGTGGACACGCAGTGGTTAAGGAAGACTAGAAGGCTAACGATGAAATACGGAAAGAACAGTGGGGAATCCAAAACAGCCAAGGTAAACAAAAAATAGGCAAGGCAGATTGAAACGAATAAATGGAGGGAAAAAATGGAAGCTAAAACGTCGTTAGAGATGTACAGGGCTGAGATGAACATCAGAAAGGAAAATTTCTACGATAATTCCCAGGGCAGTGCTTTGCTTTTTGAGGCTAGAGCAGGTTGCCGGCGAACTAAGAGTTTTGTGGGGAAGTATTCACAAAATGATGGGGTATGTGTGGTCTGCTGAAAAGAAACAAACTATGCGGCACATAGTGTTAGAATGTCAGGGTATCCATCCAAATCTACATGAAGGGAATATTGAGCTTTCAGAAGCCCTAGCATTTAAGGGTATCAGAGAGGAAGTTAAATTCAAGGCTGTCGAGGGGACGAAAATATTAGAATGCTGGTGGACGAAAAGCAGAGAGTGGAATATTGCCTAGGACAGTTACCACCTGTAACAGGGAAAAGAAAGTATTTCGGGCCTAATAAGCTTTAGTGCCTGCCATAAGCAGCGCTAGTATTAAACCAAGAGTGTAAAACATGGTTATATTAGACCTTTTTGGTAAGATGACATGTCATCACCCCGCTTCAAAGGGGAAACCAATAGGAATCATCATCATCATCAGGTTTTGGTGGCGACCCAGTGCAGCAACGCTGACCTGGTCCCAACACCACCCCCCACTGGGCTGGCTTCGGTTGCCCAAAATGTTGTACCACAGCCTGTGGATTCCACTGCGGCTGAGGTGGCAACAGACTCCGTAGGTGGAGACGGCTTGCCTTCCGCTCCTGCTGCGCTGTCACCTGTAGGCACAGTAGGCAGCGAGGTGGGGAGCTTTGCATCCACATCCACGGGTACAACGACGCTACAGCCGTCATTGGCTCGCGCGGAAAACACGATATGCCTTCCCAGGAGTCCACGACAAAAGGAGGGAGATTCAGTTTACTCCTTTACCGTCGGATGAGGAGTTGGACGTAACACCCACGCCAGATCGGTCAGGTCTTCAGCCAAACGAGCAGCGTGGCAACATCGGCCATGGGAAAAAACCAGCTCCGCGAATAACTGGCCCTAACACAGGCTCAGTACTGCAGATAATATCACCCGTCTTCAACACACCGATACACGCTGTACTGTCTCTTTAAACACTTATGGTAATACAATGCATTGCACAATAGAACTGCGGGGGCTTATTGAAAAACTTGGATGACAAACTAAATTCTTCATAAAAACCAATCAACCATCTTATATCTTCAGGGAACACCATCACAATCGAAAAGGACGAACTGTCTGAAGCGCTATTGGCGGTGAGATCTTTGAGTGGCGCCCCCTGGCTCTGACGTCGGTTTAGGGATTCGCGCCGCTGTCGTCTGCTACACTCCGCTTGCGAGGGGCAACAGTGCCTGGGCTAAAAATCGCCCGCTTCGTTGCTGTAGTGCGTTAAAAAGCGTATTTCTAGCGACTCAGTTATTTTGCCAGCTTCTGACGCATCTGAATAATTTGAAGCTGTATCCCCCACAAGTTTGCAACACACGAAGAGATAGAGAACAACTTTCTTCAGAGTATCGGTCAGAAGGTCGTGTGTAACTCGTCCTTTCTTGCTTACTCGCGAGGATCGGCGATCAGAGCTTCTCGATAAGTATTGAAAATGCGTAGGCTTCCCTGCAGTATTTTTGAGATGCTCCTATGAAGACTCAACAGTTTAATACTACGTACCAAGCAGCGGCCTCTACACGCTCATCGCACAGCAGGAAATAAAGCGGCTTTCTTCTGTTTCTTTCGTTGTTGTCTTGTATCGGATTAATGTTTCTTGCTTTTTTTTTCTGCCCAACGCATTAATTTTTCTGCGCCGTCACCAACATCTTATTAGGAGGTTTCGGGATGTTTGGGAGCCTCACAAAGGTCGTGTGGATATTTCCTTCATTTTGTATGGCATACATTCCCTTCTTCACAAATTGGCTTCCATTACGGCTGCGTGCAAGAATGTGCATATCCGCAGCGTGCTTTGTTTATTCACATGCGAATACAATGAGAAGGTTTGTGCTACGCCACCGCGATCGCGCCACACTACTCGAAGGCGGCTTTTGTGCTCCGAATTTCTATCGTAATTATATCGTTATCATAACGAACTGACTCTCAACTCGAACAATGATGACATGATTACGGTGTTTAAGGCATGATATACTCGTTAACTAACGTAATAAATAGTATACCTGCATATATTACATGACTCGAAACCGAAGAAGAATTCCAAGTAGCTCTTTATTGCTTTTCAACCATTCCAGGCGCGAAGAACAAATCCTATTCTACTCGGGATGGAGTTCTATGATTTGAAGAAAATTACTTTTACTCTCTTGTCCTGGACTGAGGACCCGGCCCACTAACCAGATCGATTTAATTGTTAAACAAAGTTTTCCCCTCCTCACATTTCTCCTCCTCCTCCTCTTGAGTGCAGTTTTCCTATAACGCATATCCGAATATCGGGAAGATATGGCTGTGCAAAATGTTCCGAAATATCCCTCCAGGTCTTAACAAACATATATGTGTTACTATAAATTTAACGAAGACGTGACTCGTTTTGCTCAATAAACCTCCATACGGGTTAGATGCCTGGTATAGAATCAACACGCGCGTATATACACACTGGGTTATTTGGAACTCAACCTATAGTTTTTGCAGTCTGTAGTGCATGTCGGCAAACTTTCATGCTTTGACAACGTAAAGTGATGTGACAAAATGCGTTCGAGCGTTCGGCAAGGTTGCAAAAACTGTTTTACCTTACCTATGATTACCGGGAATCGTGATGCCTTCTGCTAAAGCCGACAGCCCTGAAGGCCTAGAATTTGTTTTGGTCTTCCATTTTCGCTGTTGTCGGTTATTAGCAGCTGACTGTTCCTTTTGTTCGAATGCTTACATGAGAAGCTGACGCCTAGCTCCGACTCTTCGCGCTCCGCACAGGCGCCGGCAATGTTTCTGCCGTAGCGGTATCCAAAACTATACTTTAATTGACACCATGAGCTAGTGTATGCGATTTTAAGCCTATTATTATAAAAAGTTACCCGCACGTCAATTCTGGTGCGGAAAAGCATCAGACGTTGACCGAGCGCAAAGAAACAGCAGGGAGAGCGATCCTGAGTGAAGCAGACGACGAATGCGAGAATCCCTAAGCTGACGTCACGGAGGCGCGCTTCGCAGCGCCGCCTGTGTTCGCGCTCACCGCCAATTCTGTGTTTAGAAAAGATAGGGCAACTGTTCTCACTCCTCTGGTGGTGTAGTGATAGTCATACACATTCTATTCCCTGTCAATTTGTTCATTTGACCACAACTTCGAAGTGGTTGCTGTACGCGTAATAATTTCCATCAGGTTAATAACCATAGTTTCAATATATATTTCCCCTGACTTTCACCTTTGTAGTTCAGAATTTGAATCCTTGTAATAAGCTACCGGACCCATTCCTAGTGGTGGGCGACTTTAATGCCCACAGTAACCTCTGGGGATCTGAACGCGAAGATGGCCGGGGCCGTTTAATTGAGATTGCTACTGTCGTCTCGTGCCTGTATAATTCATCAAAAGAAGCCAACATACGACAGCACGACACACAATACCTAGTCACCCATCGATTTTGCAATTGGTTCATCCGTTCTCTTCCCTTCGTTCGAGTGGAACGTGGACTCCAACCCTTAAGGGAGTGACCATTTCCCTGTAACTTTTAAGTGCTTAGATACCCTCTCTGACAGTTCCATATACCATAAAATGTTTAAAGAAACCCGTGCAGACTGGGTGGCTTTGAAGCAATGGTCACAGCTCTCCTACACATTCATAACACTTACGGATAGATGAAGCTTGTAGTATTGTTACCGCCCTCATTATCGAGGCTGCCAAGAGTTCAATCCCTCAAACCTCCGCTACTCCTCAAAATCCCAGAAGGCTCTGGTGGAATGAAGAGTGTGGAAAACGCATACAAAGCACAAAGCAAGGCCTGGGGTAATCTTCGAAGGTACCCAACTGCAGATAAGTTTAGTGCTCTCAAGCGTGCCAAGGCAGTTGGAAAGCGCATTCGCCGAGAAGCCAAAACCAACAGCTGGAGAGCTTTTGTGGGTTCGATTAACTGTTCGCTGACGCAAGCAAGGTGTGGAACCGAATAAGGAAGTTCAAAGGGCACAAAACAACCTTACTCCTTGTTAGTACCATTGGTAACACTTCAGAAGACCAGGCACACACTGGCCAAACACTTTGAGCTTATATCTAGCTCTTCACATTACAGACAGATTTATGAGGTGCAAAACCCCTGCCGAGAGCAAATAAATTAGGGACATCAAGAAATCGTTAGAGGACTCTTACAACTGTCCATTTTTCCATCCACGAGCTTAAGGTTGCCTTGGTGACTTGTAAGACATCAGCACCAGGTGCAGACCAGATCACATACACAATCATTCAATACCTCCACGTAGGCACCCTCGAAAGACACCTTTATTGGTTTAACAAGATGTGGAGTGCAGGACATTTCCCAAGAGCTTGGAAAGACGCAATTGTGGTACGATTGCTTAAACAAGAGAAAGATGCCTCTTCTCCTTCTTGCTATCGGCCAATAGCACTTACCAGTTGTTTAAAAAAACTGTTCGAGAAGATGGTCAATAGATGGCTCATGTACTTTTTACAATACCATGGTATTCTAGATAGCTGCCAGGCAGGTTTCCGTTCGGAAAGATCTACGACCGACCAGCTTAAAGGCTTGGAATCGTACGTTTAATATGCTTTTGTCCACAGGCAGCACTGTATGTCTATTTTCTTCGACTTAGAGAAGGCGTACGATACTGCATGGCGCTATGGCATCCTGCGTGACCTCAAATCTTACAGTGTATCTGGAAGCATGTCAACACTATGGAAAGCTGCCTGTCTGAGCGAACATTTCGCGTAAGGGTCGGAGCAGCATTTTTTAGAACACACATTCAAGAAAACGAGGTCCCGCAGGGGGGAGTACTGAGTTGTGCACTTTTCATTGTCAAAATGAACTCACCAGGTATAAATCTTGTAATCCCTGAATCTGCGAGTGGCAGTTACAACTGGATGCTAATAAACTTGAAAAGTGGACCGATGAAAATGGTATCACGAGTAATCCTGAAAAGAGCACATGTATTTTGTTTTCTCGGCAGCATGGAGTCCGGCCTGTCCCTGAAGTCCGAATTAATAGTGTAGTGATTCCCGTCAAAAATGAACGCAAGCTTTTGGGTATTCTGCTGGACGGAAGGCACAGATTATTCCTCCACATTAAACAACTCAAACATAAATGCGCTAAACCTATGAACGTTAGTAAAAAACTATGCAACCAACCATATGGTGCAGATGGACAATAGTGCTCCGTGTATTCAATAGTTAAGTGCGATCGCGAATAGATTAGGGCAGTGTGGTGTATGGTTCTGCTCCAAAAACAGCTTTAAAAATGCTCGACCCCGTGTTGCATTTAGAGCTCCGCCTGGCGTCTGGGGCTTTCCGGAGAATCCCTTAGAAAGCCTGTATGCTGCGCCAACGCCTGCACCAACGCACATACATTGCACGTTTATACTGCGTGAGAGCGACGTCGATGAGAAATAATCCGTTCAATGCTATTATTCAAAACGCACCATCTGAAATGTTGTTTTTATGCCGTCCGTCACTCCCTCTGCGTTTTGGTTTCCCAGTGAGAGCAGAGGCAGAGGACCTTAGTGTCACCCTTACCGACACCGACAAAACAAACATCACAGATTTTATTGCACCTTGGAATCTGCTCTCTGTCATCTGCGACGTGTCTTTCAAAGAAATTAACAAAAGACAGCACGCAAGGAACTCATTCTGCAACACTTTCTGCATTTACAATACATGTACCCATACACTCCTTTTTAACGGATGCCTCAGTCTGCCACTGCCTTCGCATGTGCAGCACATGGTCCCCACTTTTCCAGCACAAGAATGCTAAAAAGGAACACAAGTATATTTACGGCAGCGGCACATGCTATTTTAATAACCGTGGAACACATACCACGAACCAAAACACAATTAATTATATTCAGACTCCTTAAGCGTTGTAACAGTGTTGTGACGCCCAGTGTTGTTACGCCCAGGCAAAAAAAAAGTAAGAATGCTACATTGAACAAGGTCGTTAAAGAAATAATAGCGTATGCTTTAAAACACACCATAATAGTGTGCTAGGTGCCTGGGCACTGTGGAATTCCTGGCAATGAACTCGCTGACCACAGCGCCGCTGCAGCAGCACTGCGTTGTGAAATCGATGTTCCTCAGCTGTCCTACCTTGACATAAAACCGTTCATTCGAGATGCGAGTAAGCTGGCAGCAACACTGACACGCGCAGACAGAAAACAAACTCTACACTATAAAACCCCAAATTGGCAGCTACTACACAGAAAAACCTCATAGAACAACAGAAGTGTACATGTGCAGACTATGTATAGGCCATACATATGCCACTCATTCCCATCTTCTAAATGGAGCCCCACCCCCACGATGAAACAGTTAAGGACGTCGTCTCTCAGCAACGCATGCTCTAATTGAATGTCCGCACTTCCACAGTGCGAGAAAGAAGCATTTCGTAGAAGCATTCCCATTACCGGCAGTACATCAGCATTTAGGTCATCCTTTTTTCCCAACGCTGTAACACTAAGGAACGCGTTGCCCGACGACATCGCCACATGCACTGATAATAAACGTTTTAGAGATAAACTGGAAGCAAATATTCTCACTCAAGATTAACCTTCATGTTCTACTGCTGTAACACATATTTTGTGCAAAATGTATTGTTCAACTTAATCATTGTGTGCTGCTTCGACCTATTGTTAACCCTGTAAAATTGTGTAACATTTGTTTTGCGATGTTCCTACCTTAGTCAATGTTTCAAACTCTGGTTCTTTATTGCTTTTGTGTTTTTGCATGTTTTTTGTTTTTTTCAACAATATCTAGGTTCATTTGTACTTCCGTAAACACTTTTTCATGACCCCCCTTATGTAATGCCTTCGGGCCTTTAAGGGCATAATAAATGAAATGAAATGAAATGAACTGTACACTTACATGATTCCACTTCATCCATCATTGTTTTTAGGCGATCAGCCCTTCATTCCAAGTAAACGCCTCTTTACTTACCTTGGAGACATTGGACTTTTCAAAGAAATCTTATACCACGCACAACCAAGCCCCTCAGAGAGGGTAGCTTTGATGAGTTTTTGTTTTAAATTAGGGGCTCTATACACCCCACAGTATTCTATCACATTTCTAACTATTTTTCTTAAAATACTACACCAGACATGACACAACCATTTTGTTGGCGCTCTTTGGCCTTCGTTGCCCTTGCGCCAGAAAACAAACTTAATCATCAGCACTAAAGTGGCGGCGATATAAAGCATCTCACCCATCCATTTATTAAAGCTCACTGACTTTTAACTGGGAAAGTCAGTTGTCAGTCCCCCTTGGTGTGTGTATGTGAAGGACGATTCTTTTTTGGGGTACTTGGACGTAGAAATTTTGGTCTGTCTTTCTGTCAGTCGGCCTGTCCCTTTGTTCAGCCGTCCGGGCAAAGGTAAGGCAGATGCTGGACAGTAGGTTTATATACCCACAGCGAAGTCCGGTGGGAATGTTCATATTTCTCAAGATTGTTGAGGCCAAACAAATGTTACGCTCACCTAGGGCAAGTCTTCAATACATAAGCGATATTCGCAGTGTACCTTTATTTAAAATACACGGATGGTTGATTTAATAAAGAATGCAACCAGAAAAATACAAGAGCGGTCGCACCCGGTTTTTCTAGAAGCATTTTAAGGAAGCAAGCGGCAAAACAGTAACGAAAGGTTCCGCTAGTTCATTTCCGCGTTCCTCTTGGAACGCAGGTGGAGTAGGGTGCCTCGTTTTACGTACGTCTCTTCTGTACAGCATCGAGGCACCCAGCGTGGAGCAGTGGAAGGAGGAAAATTAAAAATGACTTGAGCAATCCTCTAGCGTGTTTATCTTGGGAGAGGAACAGCATGAGAGGAGAGCGGGAAAGAGAAGGGAGGCATTAACATGGCAGGGGCGCCAGACCACTATCGTCTTCCCTCAACACTTGCAACGAAGTGAGCAGATACGCGGCCAATTTTTTTCACCGTCCCCCTTTTCGCAGTGTTTTCCAGTAATAAAAAACGATGTTAAATGAATTCTGGTGTTACGCTGTTTGATTCTTTATGCAGATTCACTGCTGGAACTTGAGCAACGGCTGCGACGCCCTCGGTGCGGCATGCGAGATTGTGGAACATTTCCAGAAGGACTGCCAGTACCACGCAGTGACCTGTTTCCGCTGCAAACAAAGCATGGCGTACAAGGAACTCTCTGGCCACCTGGAAACCAACGACTGTTTCATCCCAGAAGGCAACGCTTCAAGCATGAGATACGGAAGCCTGGATGCAACGATCACCCCATTTGCACATGACATCAGACAGCTGCGGGACCAGCTGTCTTCTGTGCAATCATCACTTCAAGAAACGAAGGAACTTATTGCGGGTCAAGTGCAGCTTTTCAGGGAACGAGCAGATGCTGACATGCATGTAACCGAATCTGTGCATACATTAGACAACACACTTAAAGAAAGCATGCGTCAAAGCCAGCTATCTGCAGATCGAACAGCCGAGGAGCTGGCATTGATCACAAATACACTGCGTGATGTGTTAGTGTCAGTAAGGAAAATTAAGACGTCACTAGAAACCTACATTACAGAAGCTACAAGTGAAGTTATCGTAGCATGTCAAAATTTGCATCAAGAATTGGAGGATTTTACTGATTTCACGCCACAAGTGTTATGGAAAACTGAACAAAGGCTTGAATGTCTAGAGAACACTGCCCGTGAGCGCTTGAAAAATGAACTGGACATGCAAAAAACCTTGAAATGTTTGAACGAGCGCTTAAGCGACGATGTATGCAGAAATATTTCGGCATTAGGGAAAGCTGCTCAGGTTATTTCGGAACTCCCGCTATGCACTTCTGAGCCACTCGTGTGGACCGTTAGAGGGTGGTCAAAATTGAAAAAGGCTGCTACCATTAACGGAGAAGTAGAGGCCTCGGCTGAGAAGCCTAAGTACTTTTTTGGGTATTCAATTCTTCCAGGGATTAGAATACTGAAAGACGATGGAGACCTGACCCTTCATTTGATTTACCGGGTATGTCAAGGAGGGTATGACTCGCTACTCGGTTGGCCTTTGCGGAAGAAACTGTGCTTCAATGTTTTCAATGCTGAGGGTGAGGAAATTCCGCAGGAAATCGTGCTAAACCTTCGTACTGGTGCTTTTAAACAAGAAGAAAGACCTACAACGGCCAGAAACGACCCGATATGCAGTAGAGGATACACAAAAATGTGCGACATCGAAAGAAATGGATGCGTGAAAAACGACGAGGTCTCCTTCAAGTTCACTGTGTCACAGCTGTGCTAATAAAACTCATTTTCTGCATTCTAGTGAACAGATAAATGACATGCGTGACTGTAGTACTACTGTACATATACGCTGGGGACGAATTTGATAATAAACGAGTACTAACGTGTGTGTGTGTCGATTTCTGTATCAGCTGCTATTGTCTAAGCAGATCCAACGCGAAATCGGTAAATTGTATCGTAGTGCGCGCATAGAAGTCAATGAAGTGGTTTGTACCCTGGGACCTATTGGGCTGCACGCCGTACAGAAGAACTTTAGTTCAGTAAAGGAGACCTCGAGGCCTCAGTGGGGGGAGAGTCAATCGCACCCAACGCAATTTTGAAGACTAATGTTCCTGTCTCGCCCACCCTGACTGATGGCGTCTAATCGCAAGTCTGTATGAGGGTTTCTGGGACCATGGCATAAGAATATTTTCTTTCTGTTTTTTTCAGGGCTCTAAAATTTTAAACGCTAGTACAGCAGGTCTAGTTCACACGTAGAAAAGGTTAGCATGATTGCTAGAACAAAAAAGTATGTCGACGAGTGCGCTTGGTGGTCATTTCTCGAATGTTCGGAAAATGGGTTAACTGGCGCGCTCCCCGGATGGAGAAGTCGCCCCCGTCGGGAGCGCACGCGAGAGTTGGCAAGCGAAGGAGCGCTACTTGATCAGATGGGTTTGAAAATTTGTGTGAATCTTAGCCTTGCGATTTGGAATGCTACGCAGCTTTGCTGTGAACATCAGCGTTAGCGGCGTGAGTGGAGCCGGGGTAATTTTTTTTTTCGTTAATCCAACAATTTTTTTTAAGCAAAGCTGCACGATGACAGTCAACCGCTCGTCACGTTCAGGGACATAACCCAGCATAATCGTTTTCAGAGACAGACCCTTCCTTCGCCTTACCCTTTCCTTTCCAGAGAACAACCAACTACTCTACGACTCATACAATCGGGCTCCTTCCAACACCCCACGTGTTTTTCCTTAATGCACCCGAATCGCTACGACGCTGAATGTAAATTTTGTTCAGAAGTAGGAACCGTCCGCCACATACGCGGGGTGTTAGACTTTAGCCCTGAGCACCCTCCTCTCTATCCGTCAACTACCCAACAAAAGCAATGGGAGATGCTTCTGCCCAGGCCCTCTCCGCCTACCCAGCTTCAGCTGGTGGACAGGCGGCGCCCACTGGGGAGAAGGAACCACTCCTCTGGGCCGCACTCTGGGCCGTTCAGAAATCTGAATAGAAGTAAGTCTTCCTCCTCATCCTGCTCTTGATTCCTTCTATGCCGCCGATCTCGTCGCCTCCGTCCGCGGTGGCAGAAACAAAGAAGTGAGATCGTCTAACACCGGGTTTGAGGTTCCTTTAGCTTTGTAAAAAAAGTTTCCACTCGTGTGCTACACCAATACAACTTAACCAATCACCGTTCATACATCATGCATTGATTAATTACTTACCAAAAATATCTCTTTGAAGTAACAACGGGTATGGTTAAGTGCATTTCACTTTTCTCTGGTTTCAATTCATTTCATTTATTATACCCTTAAAGGCCCGAAGGCATTACATAAGGGGAGGGTCGTGAAACATTGTTTACAGAAATACAAATGAACCAAGATATTGGTAAAAACATAAAAACACGCAAAAACACAAAAGTTCTAAAGCACCAGAGTTCAAAACATTGGCTAAGTTAGGAACATCGCAAAATAAGTGTGACATAATTTTACAGAGTTAACAATAGGTGGAAGAAGCAAACACTGATTAAGTTCAACAATACATATTATACAAAATATGTGTTGCAGCAGTAGAACTGGAAGGTTATTCTTGGGTGACAATATTTTCTTCTAGTTTATCTCTAAAACGTTTATTATCAGTGAATGTGACGATGTCGTCGGGCAACGTGTTCCATAGTGATACAGCGTTAGGAAAAAAGGATGAACTAAATGCTGATGTACTGCCGGTAATGGGGGCTATTGGACGACTGTGATTTAAACGGGAGGAAATTCTGAAAGGTGGCCTCAGTAGAGAGTGCCTAGACTGTGGCCAGTGAAATAATTTGTGGATGAGGCATAAGCGGGCGATGACGCGGCGTGAATGAAGAGTTGGTAGGGAGAGGGATAGCTTGAGCGCGGTGACACTGATATGGGTGGAATACTTCGAGGAGATAAAGCGATCGGCACGGTTTTGAATTGCTTCAATCTGAAGGGTTAGATATGTTTGTGATGGATGCCAGATGGCTGAGGCGTATTCCAATTTCGGTCGCTACTGATACTATTTGTTGAGCTACTGATACTATTTGTTGAGCGACGTGAGGGAATTTAAGTGACGCCTCAGGGGTAATCGTTGTAGGTAGTTTACAGCTTTGCTTTCGAACCACATTCAGATGGTGGATTGGCCTGAATTTTTTTAGATGCGAAGCATCTCATGCCCGGGGCTGTCTCCCTCCCTCCCTCGTTGTCGTTGTCCGCCGTCCGCACTCCACTGCGCATGCACGTCTCTTCAGCCCCGTCAGCGCTTCGGCTGACGTCAGCGCAGTCTACTATAAAAAGAAATAGTTGGGTGGCGTCCGGTTTCGACCCCACGACTCACTGGCCGCAACGGAAGGTACGGGGCGCTCTTCCCACTGCGTTACAAACTGAGACGTGAGCATGGGCTACGAACGCGCCTTATGTCCTTCACTTATTCAAACTACGTCAAGAAGCTACTGATACAACGAAGGCACGCGAAGCAGAACGTCAACGGAAAACGATGAACTGAAAACTAATGGGAACTTCAGTGGACCCCATGGCTGCTTCGCATACTACTCAGGATTCCTCTAGGAGAAGATGGAGTAATTTTTTCCATAATGGTATTTCAGGTCACTTCTACGCATTTTCGTTGAAAACAAGGAGTGTTCGCTGTTCTTTAGGGTCGGTTTAGCCTACCGACACGTTTTTAAACGTTGGGTTCTCCTATTGGTTGTCTGTAGCATTGTCAAATACGCAACCGGGATCTCCAAAGAAGTCTGCAGGATTTAGCGCTCGGTAGGCCGCTCTTTTGCGCTGAAATGTTATGGCCGCCCGACATGGTGGCTCAGTGGCTAAGGTGTTGCGCTGCTGAGTGCGAGGTCGCGGGTTCGAATCGCGGCCGCGGCGGCCGCTTTTCTGATGGAGGCCAAAAGAAAAACAGCCGTGTGTACGAGACTTCGACGCACCTAAAGATCTACAGGTGGCCAAAATTAATCCGAAGGGCTCCACTACAACGCGCCTCATCGCCTTCGTTGCTTCGGCGCGTTAAACCCTAAAATCAATCAATCAATCAATCAATCAATCGAATTGTCATGGCCACTCAGTGGAAAGGTTACAGAAGAAGAGGACTTCGGGAAGTTGGTGCTCAGCTACTGAACGTATTGAAGCACGAAATGTAAACGAAGACTTCGAAGACGCAGGACATGGCTCGTCCTGTGTGTCTTCTATGCCGTCGTCAACTTTTTGCGCAGTAATGCGTTCCTGCAATCCAACAGTGCTGAGGGGAAAGTGGTCTAGCAGCAGCCATACAACAGAAAATGGGCGGTGCTTTAACGTCTGTGAGCAGTACGGATCTGTAACGGTGGGTGGTCCGCTGGCAGTACCGGTGCTAAATGTATAATGGTGCCGAAGAATGTTGTTGGTCAACTTGTTACTCAGCTGTGAAACAGATTAGAGGACGAATGGAGACAAAGACCAAGACAGACAGCGCTTGTGCTGTGTTCAGTCTATACTCGTCGTCTGCCTTGTCGCTGTACTGTGTTTTCCTCAGCTGAGTAACGGTTGTTGGTGCGATGGACGCTGACGTTTAATTTTACACTCAATTGACGCCACTAGCGCGAAAATAACCTCGCTCCATGTGATGTACAGTTGCGCTTCATCATGGTTGGGACTAGCAGGAGTAGCAAAAAAATATTAGCAAAGTGCGTTTGCGGTGAATGTTCAGAGCTGTTTCATTTCACTCATACCGATCGTGAAGCATAGAATACTGTGTGGAGTGAAGAGCGACGTGGTTCCGGTAAGCTGTGTGAAAAAAAAAATCGTAACGGTAGCAGCTGCGGGTTTGTTTTAGAAAGGATCGTCTGCTTTACGCTATCCGAAATCTGAGATTCTTGTGTGTCTGCCGCTCGATTGAGCGAACTGGCCAAAAGTTGACAGACTCTTGACTAGGCGTTCGTTTTCAAGTGGGTTTGAGACAAAATGAGTGAAAACATTGCGCAAAACATCGAGTAATTTCTCTACTACAGGCTCCTGACGAGTGGCAAGGGTGTGTGTGTGTGTGTGTGTGTGTGTGTGGGTGTGTGTGCGGTGCATCTGCCGACATACCTGAAAGGCGTGTTCCTACCCGAGGGTGGTGCTTCACAGCGAGGAGCGTACATCACCATTGGTCCGCATTGTTTTGTATGGGGATCCCTAACCTAGGGAACTAGGGATCGGGGGTCAACAAAAAGGGCGTGCTGCGGCTCGCCGAAGATCTGTCTTCATCTCGACAACTCACTGTAAAAATGTAAATAAACCCGTTGAGTTTGCTCTAAGCTCTCCCCTAGTCCTGGCTCGACGTAGCGACGGCGACCGGCCCCGCTACCAGCAGACTGTGGTCGCCACACTCGCAACAATGGTGAGAGTGTAACCGAGGAGGCCGATGGAGAACACGAAAACGCAGGCGTGGAGACTGCGAAACCAAGAATGAGAGCTCCCGAGGAGGTTGTGAAGGAGAGGGAAAAACCGTGTGAGGAGGCAGCTACAGTTGAAAGCGAGGAACGAGACGCAATCGGCGATCCCGCGAAACCGGTGTCTGAGGTAGAGTTTCGTAGCTTTAGTGTTGGTTGCGGCCATTACCGAGATTTAGTCGGGAGCCGCGCTGGATGGGTTGACGCACTAAGTTCTGCGACCTGGCAGTGTGTCACAGGCCATAGTTCTGAGTTGTGCCAGGATGAGTGCGTGCTGGGACGGCTGAAAAACGGTTTCGGTCAGGCCGCTGCTCAGAATGCACCCAGCGCGCACGAGCGGTTTTTGGTAGCGACAGGCGCTGGTGAGGTTGTTGTTGTGGGGCAGTCTGTGCGTAAGGGAAAGAATGATCCCGAGAAGGTCGTCGCGTTCGCGGGCCGCCATTACGCTCCAGCATCAACCCTGCGCTCACGCTGCCAGCGCGCTGCATTGCCTTACGTTGGGGCATTGGAGAGGCATGGCCACTAGGCCTATGGGACAGGAAGCGAAGTCGCATTTTGCGATACCACTCCGTCTTCCCCGAAGTTGTGTTCGCCTCATGGGGCTAAATTGTCGAGACTTGCGTTGACATTGCAACGCTACGCGGTCTGGATCATCTGCAGAGGGGGCTGGATGTACGCGAATGCACTCCCCTGCTTTCAGATTGTTGCTTGGGGAGGCTAGTATTGAATTGCCTCCGAGCCTTAACACCGCCACGACGGACGTGAACGTTCCCGTTCACCCGTCCTTTTTCGTTGGTGGTGTGTGTGTATGTGTGTGCCGCGGTTGTGCGCGACGAGAGGCCTTGAGTGCTCGATCCGTGCACCGAATTGATCGATCCGCGCACCGAACTGAACTTTCTGTGCACCGCAAGTGAGCGAAAGCACAGCCGAACATTCTTGAAGGGACGTTATCAGGCTACGCCGTCAAGGAGGACATTTGCGCGCGTGCGCACAGTGGCAATGCAAACTTAACGTTTTATTTTTTTTTGTTGACTGCAAAATTGCCCGTGTTCTTTGCCAGTCCTTATTCCTTTTGTTCGTGTTGTCGAATGCCGGAATGATTGTGCATGTTTGCAGTTATAGCGCGCATCAGTGTTTTAGGTTGAGTTGTCTCGTTGTTCGTGCCGTTTACGCGCTCCGGAGACACGACCCAATTTCTTTTTACTCGCACTTAGTGTTAGCATTTTTTTTGTGTGTGTTTCCGGTTGGCTGGAGTATTCCGTCCCTGTTGACGGCTTGTGAATAGGTTGTGTTTGTAGCTTAGGTGAGACAGAGTTCGGATCAGCTGAACTGCAGAAATAGCAGGGGGCTCATTTGTGGTTATACCTAGCTCCTTCCACGTGTTTTTGTTTGTTTGTTTATGCCGCTGTTATTGCGGAAGGAGAGATGAAACGAGTGGCCCTTTTAAATTCTTTTCGGATTGACTGAATCAAGAGGTCCAGTAACCCTCTTAAAGGAGCCATGAAGAGAAAACACAAGTTTGGTTCATTCAAAAGATTGCCTCGTTAGAATTATACTGGCACCACTTTTAACGTAAACTTCGCTCAAATAAGCTACATAATTAGGAAAAAAGGGAATGGCCATGCGACCCACCAGCTCATTTCCTGCAACAGAACCTATGATGTCATTCGAGCCAGCTCTGCGATTGGCGGAGGCCGGCAGAAGCAGACGCGAATTAGGTAGAGCTTACAAACTAGCCGAACGAGCGATTTGCGCTTAAATTTATGGCACATTCTTTACAAAGCAATAAGAATGATGGGACAAACAGTGTAACTTACGAAAGCACAGGTAAACATAGAAGTACTGATGCTTACTGCTGTTCGTACTGCGCACAGCATGCTTGGTTTAGCTGCACAGCACTACGGGGCTTGGGGTTGTCTCAGACGACACTCGCCGATTGACGCAAGCAACGGTGTCTTACGTGACCACATTTGTCGAGCGAGCACTGTTTCATGGAACGAATAATTTCTCCCAGAACAAAAACAAGCCAGGTTTAAATACGGGCAAAAACAAACCAAACGCTTGCCACGGTATGGTGGCGCCATCTATGTTCGGGTAACGTAAAGAAACGCGGGAACAAACCACACCGCTGTACAGGGTGGAGACAACCTTTGAACGGTCCCGTGCCGCTGCAACTGGGCCAACGTGCTCAACGCGTTGTTCTTTTCGTTTCCCACGAGACCTAGGAACGCGAAACAGACAATATGATTCAAACTTCTTCAGTAAACCGCGTTGCGGCGATAATTTTAACGCGGTTTTGACACAATGACTTGTTTCAGCGGCGAGCGAGCGACCCAAAATGGCGGCGCCAGCGTATACGTGTCTCTACTCTGTACGGTGGATGCGTGAATGAAGGTATTCTAGGCTGCAGAGCGGTCGGTTCCTGTGATGTCATTGCAGACCCCGAAAACAAACGATTTAGCGGGAAAATCAAAATTTTAACCTAAATTGTTTAATTTCTCAGTGAATAAAGCATCGTTTGTATCCGGGCAAGCGCTGGGGGCACTATAAAACACGAAATCTTTCGCATAAAACCAACTTGCATTTTCTCTTCATGGCTCCTTTAAAGGGGAGAGTTGTAAGGTCCACTTATGAGATTAGCGGCCAGGCGCCCGGGCGTGCGTGAGAACCCGCCGCTCTGTCTAGCGACGTGGCACTGCCGACACTGCGCTGCAACTGCCGCTAATTCGTCGCGGCGCGCACGGGAGACGGATTGTCTGGCCCACCGCATTCCTCAAGGATAATCCCCAATTGAGAAAGCCGATGGCGCCGCCGAATTCAGGAACGTCGAGGAGGTGGGGGATTACCGGCGTCTCCATTGTTGTCGCGCCCTGGTCAGCATGATGCACTGTCGCCGTCTTTCGTTTTCACCCCGCGGGGTCGCTCGAACCTGCTTGTCTGCGGGCGTGCCGTTGACCAGGAGGTGGCGGCGCCTCAATGAATATCTGTGGCGTGCTGAGTGACAGCTGTCTACGTGTATTTGGGCACGCCCATACGCGTGTACGAACGCTACAGGGGCGTTCCCGAGAGAGTGTGATCTCGAGGTTATATAAGGCCGAACTTGGCCGTTGGAAATCCTTCTTGTCTGAGCGCTGAGCTGGCAGTTCCCGGCGAGACAAGGAGTCTCGACCGTTAACGCTAGGTTGGGATTTGTGAGCCCCCTAGTCGAGGTTAAAATCTCGTCGGAGGTTTAGGGTGCAGCGCCGCACCGGGCAACTAGACGGATCTTGCGGCGAGACAGAGTCTCGGCCGTGGTTTTTCGAGCGGTTTGGGTACGCTCCGAGAGTAGGAGAGTTAGACGAAGTTGAGGAGCACGAGTGATTTGTGCGCACTCGGAGATAGCGTCTAGCTGAAGTTCGAAGTTTTTCTTTTTATTTCTCATGTACCCAGTTATCCTACTGTAAATAGCTGTGCATAAACTTCCGTTTCACTTTATCAACTTCAACGCCTCGAGTTCGTCAATTCGACCGCCATCTCCAAGAACTTCAACACCATCACCCAGCCAGCCTCCTGCCAAATCAACCGGAGCTCGGGCGATTGGGTTCCTGATCGACACCGGACTTCGGGGAAACGATCGTCACTGTCACGGAACCTTGTTTGTGCGAGTGGCGGCCGCCTAACTGACCTGTCGCGATGACACATGACTGAACGTCTGTAATGTGGCCTCTAGTTCCATTTGACCGCATCCTTTGAATGCTAACGTGCAGTTAACGCACTGAAAACATATTTTATTGTTGGCCCGTATGACGTCATTCTTGCTCATGACGTCATTCCGTATGACGTCATTCGCCGGCTCCCCGCGCCGGCCACCGTCCCAGAGGAGAGCAATGACGTCGCAGCACACGGGAACCGGGCGCTGATGGGTTCGTTGAGTTTGGCGCAAAGCGTCTTGCCGCAAAGATGTGTCGCAGACCCATTCTTGCGCGGCAGAGGAAGCTTGCCGCGAAGGGGCGTTTTGCGGCGCGCGTTTTGGCGCGCGCGGCGCCGCAAGTGAGGACGTGCCTCTAACGGAGGGTCAGCGTGCCGCGTAGTAGGCGCAGTCAAGCCAAGCCTGCACGAGTAAGCGTCATACGAAATGTTATACGAAATTGGCAAGGAGAATGCAACGAAAAGGGCAGCCCTTTCGGATTGATTTTTCTACTGAATAAAATCGTGTAAACACACCCAGAGGCGTCTAAACATGGCCTATGAACTCCAGACTTACTGTCCACAAGGAATCCGACAATGTTCACAAATTACTTCTGGGTCCCTTTAAAGGTGATCACGGCCGCAAACTTCCCGAGCTTTTCCCTATTCTCACACTTGATGTCCAGCCCAAAAACGCTCTCCCTTCCTATATCCATCCATCCATCCATCCATCCATCCATCCATCCATCCATCCATCCATCCATCCATCCATCCATCCATCCATCCATCCATCCATCCATCCGTCCCGTCCGTCCGTCCGTCCGTCCGTCCATCCATCCATCCATCCATCCATCCATCCATCCATCCATCCATCCATCCATCCATCCGTCCGTCCGTCCGTCCGTCCGTATATATACATATACATATACATATAGTCTGCAAAGATAAAAACTCACACAGAGCGCGAAAAAAATAAGGTTAGTAGAGACAGAGACAAACGAGAAAGACGTAGAAAATAGAAATAAGTTTACTGACGTTTCAGGTTAGAGGACTCCCTTTCTTCAGAAGAA
Source organism: Haemaphysalis longicornis (assembly GCF_048455015.1). Taxonomy (NCBI): domain Eukaryota; kingdom Metazoa; phylum Arthropoda; class Arachnida; order Ixodida; family Ixodidae; genus Haemaphysalis; species Haemaphysalis longicornis. The sequence continues at coordinate 46,586,826 of NW_027526204.1, forward strand.
AGGGAGTCCTGAAGAAAGGGAGACCTCTCCCTGAAACGTCAGTAAACGTATTTCTATTTTCTACGTCTTTCTCGTTTGTCTCTGTCTCTACTAACCTATATATATATATATATATATATATATATATATATATATATATATATATATATATATATATATATATATATATATATATATATATATATATATAGAAATCCTCCCCTTTGCTTTCCGAGGTTTTCTCGACTGCCAACCCTTATTTCTGTGTTATTTTCAACGAGCCCCTCATTTCCTATTCTGATTCGCTATATATATATATATATATATATATATATATATATATATATATATATATATATATATATGCATCTGTCTCTCCCGCTCTATCTCTCTCTCTCTCTCTCTCTCTCTCTCTCTCTCTCTCTCTCTGTGTCTTCGCGAACACCAAAAAGAATTGTATACAGCACAGGACGACTCTTTGAAGTCGGACAGAAGCGTCGATAGGTCAGTAGCCCATTGTGGTACATGCATTTATTATGCTCTCCCAGCCGATTTGTAGAAGTGCGCACGGAACTCTGCCGTTCTCTCATATTTTAGGGGAATAAACAAAGAGAGAGGGAGAGAGCAGAATTTTTATTTATCGTATTTTTGCGTCGGAGTAGAAAGGCCGATCATTGGTGAGCTCAGTGAAACGTCACTAGCCCAATCCTCTCTGTTGCGCGCGCTACGTGAACAAATGCCCGGCTCGCCTCACAAGCTTTTCACCACTCAACATGGTGTTCTGTGCAGCACTCTTAGCGCACTCTATCCCAGGATACTGCCATTAGAAATCGAATTCTATCATGCCAACCGAACAACCAGTCTTCATTGTTAACTAATTTCGTTTCCTGTAAGTGTCAATCCCTTGTAAGGTCGCAACAATCTCCATATTGCCCCAAAAGTATTCAGGAATGCGTCAGGTGCTGTTGGCGGGAACAAAAAAAAAATACTAGTGTTGAGAGTAACTCTTCTCGGGCTACTTTTTCGTTAAACTGTCACCCTGTTGGTCCGCGCCAAGCTTTTTCGTCTCTTTTCCTGGTGTGAGCGAATCTTTGTCTCAAGAGGTGGCAGCAGAGCACAGCAACCCGAAACCGACGACAAAGAAGGCGACGAGCGACCAGCGTCAAGAAGAGTCTTCGCACGGGTAAGCCCATACAATGTCCGCTTATTTGTAACAAATAGATTAGGCGGCAACGAATCAATTTGACACAGGCCGCAGGCCATCGTCAATGGCTGTAGTAAGAGTGCAGGGACGGCAACGCTTCGTTCGCTCTGTCATTAAAAACATGCGACCCCTAGCTTCATTGTCACGGTGCGGGTGCGCGTTTAGCAGCATTGGATGTGCCTCGTATACGTCACCGTTTCTGAATTGTCGAATGTGGGAGCCACGCACGACTATTAGGCGCCATCAGAAAGAAAAAAATAGCAGTGGATTAGCTCGGCTATGCCAGGATACACTTAGCGTGAGTAGAAAGAAAAAAATAGCAGTGGATTAGCTCGGCTATGCCAGGATACACATAGCGTGAGCTAAGGTTCAGCTTCTTATTCTTAGCTTTTCTGGTTGTCTAGGATTAGCTTGATTATTATGGTTACTGCTGCTTCAATGACACACACACGGTCTGCGCATTTGTGACACATGTATATTTATCAGGCACCTCCGGTGCAGCGTCACCACTCGCCCGAACCTGAGCTGGTTCCGTAGGCGCACGCCGGTGTTGCTGCGGCGTACGAGCCATCGGTTGCACACCCGGCCACCCCTCGCATGATCATCAAGTGTACCGGGCCGCCACGTGCGGTACGGAGGTCGGCGAAGACGCTGCGTGCGTGAGGTGTGAGGCACGCTTGGCAGCGAGCAACGTTCGGTGCGCCGTGTGACGTCACTGCTCCTCGAGCGTGCGCAGCACGGCTCTCCAGGAGCCACGCGAAACTTCTCAACGTCGGACAGTGTAGCTCACGCTTCAAAATAGTAATGCTATACGCACGACACAGATATACGGAGCTTTAGTTTCACAAGAGAGAAATCCAGCGCAGAATAGGCATGGGCAAGCCCTCCCAAATAGTAAGCTACATCTATCACTTAAGAGAAAAATCTACAACCAGTGCATACTGCCAGTGATGACATACGGAACTGAAACGTGGCACCATTTTACCAGCAAAAAAAAGATAGGGACCTAGAAAGAAGCAAACATGAGAGTCGCTTAACTGAAACTTGGCGCCTTACTAAACTACTAGAAAGCAAGCTTAGGCCGGCTGATCGGGCCATGGAACAAATAATGTCAGGAATAACACCCAGGGACAAGAAACGAGCTACTTGTATCCGAGAACAAACTAGATTTGACGATATAATGGCTAAAATAAAGATAATGAAATGGACTTGGCCTGGCCATGAAGTCAGAAGAACCGAGAACCGGTGGAGAGTTAGGGTTAAGAGTGGATACCAAGAGTGGATGCCAGAGTGGATTCCAGAGTTGATATCAAGTCGACACTAGGCCAATAAGACTACCGAGGGATGAAATACGGAACTTCGAGGAAAACTGTGGACTTGAGTAGCGCAGGACAGGAGCGGTTGGAGGTCAATGGGAGAGGCCTTCGTCCTCCAGTGGACCTGAGCAAGCTGCTGATGATGGTGATGATGATGAGTTTCAAAACACAACCATTCGTACTTTTGCCACTGGGTATTTTTTGCTATCATTTCCTAAATTTTTTATGCATGTATACATTATTTTTCAAACCTGTAGTTGACTGTAACGGTTCAGGTCGCATTCGTCATGGAGACAATATAATATCTCTCTACACTTGTTTACATGCTACAACGGCCATTTTTATAATGCAGGCGAAAAACAAAAACGCCCTTGCGCCGTTAAACACTAGCTAAACACTTCGAGATGATCTGAGTCAACCCCTGGTCCTCTCCTACGATGCGCCTCAATGCGCAGGTATGAATGCCCAGGTGTCGATTAGGCGTGTTATACCCCGAAAATTTTAATTTTAGATTCGAAATTCTCACAGAACTCATTTATTTAGCTATTCGTTGTACTTTGAGGTGGCCGGGTTTTAACAAAAAGCCGTGCGTTCACTCGGTTGTAGTGTTACATCCGGACACGGTCTGAGCTGCGCACGCTGGCGGTCACGTCTTTTGTAGCGTGAGTTGCACTGGCCGAGGTTGAGCAGTTTCGCGTGGTTCCTGGAGAGCCACGCTGCGCATGCGCGAGAAGCAGTGACGTCACATGGCGCACAGAATGTTGCTCGCTGCCCGGTGTCTCTCACACACCCCACGCGCCCAACGTCTTCGCCGATCTGCGTTCCGCACGTGGCGACCCGGTCCACTTGATGATCATGCGAGGGGTTGCCGGGTGTGGAACCGATGGCTGGTGCGTCGCAGCAACACCGTCGTGCGCCTGTGGAACCAGCTTAGCTCTGGGGCGATTGGTGAAGCTGCGCCGGAGCCACTTGATAAATATGCATTTGTCACATAATGCGTATACCGTGTGTGTGTGTGTCATTGATGCATCAGTAAGCTTGATAATCAAGCTAATCCCAGACGACCAGGAAGGCTAAGAATAACCAGCTCAACCTTAATTAACGCTACGTATATCCTGACATAGCCGAGCTAAGCCACTGCTAATTTTTTGTTCACCACACTGGTGGTCGGTTGAGCACAGGACCGCAGCGCCCCTTTCTTCGGCCCGAACATCAATACATAATGTTAGAGGTTGGTCTGCAGCGGTACCTCTTAGGCCGGTATCGACAGAAAATGAAAATTACTGTTTATATTTCTGAAGGCCGCGTCAAATCCCACGGCAGCCGTGAGAATTACCCCCGGGGAATTCCCATGGTGCATTCAATAAAAGCTGGCTGGCCCAAAATTTGCTGAACAATATTACGCGCTAACACAACCTAATCTAACATAATGTAACCTCACTGAACCTAACGGAACCTAACCTAACCTGAACGCCTCATAACCTAGCCAATCCAGCCCATTTGCAACAGACCTAATCTAACCCAGCCCAGCGACATAGAACACAACCTGTATTAAGCGTAAACCAACACATTCTAGAAGTCCTGTGCGTCCATCTCCTGATATGGCAAAAAGCAGAGTAGAAAAATGCATTATGAAAATTACAATTACCGGGAAATTCCGAAAGCAAAACAAAAAAAAACCCCGCAATGTCGGACTCGACCCTAAGCTTCCTCGTTTAAAAGCCAGTGCTACACCAAAGCACCACAGGGGCAGCTACGGGCTCGGCTTTTTAGGGAATATTTATCCCATGGAATCTGCGGGTAGCGTGCTTAGCCAATGATAGGCGACTGCCGAGAGAAATGTCTGACGGTAATTCTCACGGTGGCCGTGATAATATCGAACACTACCATTTCTGAATCCCAACAGGCCTTGCGTATCCACCGAGCTAGGAATACAAGTTACGCGTACAGCATCACATCCCCACAGAATTCCAGAAGGACACCCCAATGTTAGAGATCGCTAAGGTTATACTGTTTTGCAAAGCAGTAGCCGTTGGCATAGGGTTTTGCGATCACGATGACTATCCAACGAAAATATTTCATACAGTATGTGCTCAATCTGTCGCTTCAAATTTGAGGGGAAGAGGAATTTGGCTACACAGAATGGAACATTCTGTGTAGCCAAGTTTAGAACGCTGCTGTGGCAGGCTTCAGAGCCATGGAAACTAGCATGGCAGTTTCAAAAAAAAACGATTTTCGCCCATAGGCGAAATTCGTTTTTATTGATTTTCAGAATAAGCAGGTAAGTACCGTCATTATTCCCGGAATCAAACAAAATAGACCACAAAATGCGACCTTCGGGTGAAGTTTGAGCGCGACCAGAGTGGCGGTTCGGTCAGGAAATTTTTTTAATGTGTTCCAATTATCGTCGCACCACCCCGTCGCTGCTTTCACAAACCTTACTACGTGCCCTTTTGCCCGCAGGACGGACGACTTCGGAACCAGCCTGCCCACGCTGTCAAATAACGGGACAACCGGTGCCTGATTTCATCGATGCCTTGTACGCTGTAGTGCAGCGTTTCTGTATTTTCAATAATCTATGGAATAAATCCGAACATGTGTTCTGCGTCCATTGCGCGTCATGGTACATTATTTGTAAACAGACGCTCTCAGGGCCTGTGACCGCAACATTTAGAATACGAGGTATTTTTTTTTCTTCAAATCCAACCAACAAAGCAAATTTAATCCGGTGTCTAGGCACGTGAGCGCAGTCCTACGTTTCGCAATCAGGCAGTCGCGAGAAACGTTGCAAGACTGAAAGACTGTGTTCTTCAAAGTCGTTAGTCTTTTTCCGGCTATGTAAACGCGTAACTTTTTGCGTGCCTGCTTGTCTTGCTGTCTGTGGTTCGATTCATGCGCCCAGCAAAAAAAGAAGGGGAATAATTGCTTAAACACGAAGCATCTGCACGCAAGATCGCACTCTTTCAAAATGCTTAAAATGCACATGGCTGATACATGTCAACATTATTCAGTGCAGTGGAAACCTCAGAATATTTGAAGCAAAATATAAGTACGTAACAGAGGGTACCACAGTTATTCTAGATAGAATACAAATTGAAAATGTATATACAGAAACCAAAAAAAATGGCCGCGTATCTGCTCCTTTTGTTGCAAAGGTCGTGAAAAGACCTTAGTCCTAGGCAAATGTCTTTGTAGACATTTGCCTAGGAAATGCCCCCCTTTGCTTTCCCGCTCACCTCTAATGCTGTTCCTGTTCCGTCGCGCTCATCCCAAGGTAAACACACTAAAGATTTTCTCAAGGCGCTTTGAATTTACCGCGTTCCACTGCTAAAGGCGGGGTTCCTCGATGCCAGCGCTGCCGTACGGCGGAGACGCGCGTGCATCGAGGCGGCCGACTACAACGTTTATAGAACCGCGTTGCCATGCTCTACGTGCGTCCAAGCAGAACGTGAAACCTAGCTAGTGGAACCTTTCTTTGCGGTGGCCGCGTGATTTCTTATGTGCCGTCAGGAGGTGGCGGTTTTCTGCAATAAATGTAGAATATCATTTGCTATTGGAAAACCAAGCATCCAGGAATTTTTTAATAAAGGAACACTAAATATCCCCTGTGTACTAATTTCCTGTCTTATATTCCCGTGATGTCTTGTTCTTGAGAAGTATGAACATATAAACCGGGCTTAAACAGTTACGTTTGGCTGTGAGTATATAAGACTTGCGAAGCAAGCATTTCACTTTGGCCGGGTGGCTGAATCGTGTTGCAGACAGACAGACGGACAGACAGACAGGCAGACAGAGAGACGGACAGACAGACATACAGACAGACTAAAATTTCTGGGTTTAAGTAGCCCATGAAAAACTATCGTCTTTAAAAAGAACGCCCTCTGCCCCAATAGACAGAATGCGAGTAAGCGTGCGTACGCAAGAAAATTGAACCGAACAAATCTCCATGCCTTTCATTATGACAGGAGCGTGAGGGGCTGGAGAGGAAGAGGTAGTTCGTGGAAGAGGTGGGAGAAAGCGTCGTCTTTCGTGACTCTTGGAGCGAGGGAAGCAGCTAGGTGGCCAGGTATTCGTGAAGTACAGTAGACTCTAGTTAAGACGATCTCGGTTGAGACGAACAACACTTTTGCTCTCTTGTATAACGAAACGTCAGCTTGGGACGAATTGCTGATAGAACAAATTTTCACAGTTCTACCGAGTTCGTCTTAACGGGGATTTACTTACCTCCGTTTCGTCGACAAATATGGGGGTATATAGGTAGGGACATCCTGAATTATAGCGGTAGGGGCATCCTGAACAAACGTTTGCACCTCCTTCGCCGTCTGAAGCGCAATTTAGGAAACGCGCACATGTGGGCTAGTACACTGTCAAAACTCGACAGCCCTGATGAGCGTGCGGGCTCTGGTCTTGCTGGCCGGCACTAGCCTTTCGCCATCGGTTCAAATATTTAATGTTTCCAGGACAGGTTAAAAATTTGCCTGATGGAAGAAGCGAATACCAGGATCGCTTAAAGAGAGAGAGAGAGAGAGAGAGAGAGAGAGAGAGAGAGAGAAACCTTTAATGGACACTGAAGAGGTTAGCCCCACAAACGGTGGGGCTTGCTATCCAGATGGGGGTGAACATAGCGAGGCGAAAAACGAAAACAAAAGGGGAAGAAGTACGGAGTAACAATGAATTTTAGGGAGAAGAAAATAAGATCATTTGGAAACGTAGAAAAAATTTACAGCACTAGAAGAAAAAATCTGAGGATCTCAAGGTTAAAGAACGTCGATTGATTCCGAGTCAGACAAAAAAATTAACAGAGCCTTTGGCTCTCGCGCCGTGTCAGCGTGATTTTGCCCCGGACCAAGAAAGTGATGCAGCTCTAAAGAGTTTCCGCGTAGCAGTCGCACAAGAGGTCTTTTCGCTATTTCGCCACTGGTTGTATGCTTGGCGTATGTATTCCCTCACAGAGCACACAGAGCTCAAGGGCGAGTCCACCCATCCTCTTTTAAAAAGAAAGCTACCAGTGAAGGCAACGTTCAGGCGTAGTCGGTGAAGGACACCCTCTGCGTGTTTTTGTCGTTTAGAATGTGAAGGCGAAAGCCTAGCTGGACTATCTGTCCATCCCCGGTTGAACTTGCTGTTGAGCTCTGTGGCCGCGCCCGTCACCACTTGAACCGACCCCTGGACAGCACCGTCCAAAGCTCGTTCTGCTCGTTCGCCATCTCCAGGAGCCTATAATGCTCTTCACCCCAGTTTGTACCTTTAACTCTCAAGGCCGCGCGCAGTGCACGAGGGGCGGAGGCCTACTTTCATTTGGAACTGCTGTTTTCCCTTTCACGGCGTGCGCTGCATTCCCTTTCTCAGAGCCCTCCTCCTTCTCTCGCACAGCTGTTTCCTTTCCCGCCACGCGATTCCCGGTTTGCGCTCACTACAACTACAACTTCAACCTTTTTGTACGACCGATTTTCTTTACCGCAGAACGCGCCTGTGTAGCACACCGTTGTGAAGGCTGGGTTTATTTGAAAGCCAGGTCGGACGTCGTATTCCGCACTCAAATCGTTTTTGTTGAAAACTTTTGCTGACTAAAATTGGAAGAAATGCCTACGCAGCTTAGTTCATCTTCTACTCAACCTTAAACGGGTCATGCAGACAAAATACAAGTTTGTTTTATTCGAAAGATTTGGCGTTTTATAGTGCCCCCCAGCGCTTGTCCGGCAGCAAAGGATGCTTTATTCACTGAGAAATTATGTTATGTAGTTATTTCTTATTTGGAACGTTCTTTCGCAGTCTTTGTTTCTTTATGCTTCGGTTGTTGGGGAGACGTATTAGATGCACATTTTTGATTTTGTCAGAACACTTTTGTCAAAATTTAATTTTGCTATGTTTCTTCTTTCGCGGTTTTTCTAAAATATGTCCTACCCATCATCCCCATTTACGGTATTAAAACGATTAAACTGGAACTTCGGCAAACCTGCATTTCTGTGGACATGCAGGGCGTTACACGGTCCGCAATTTCTCAATTTTTTTTTTTCTCATTGTGAGCGTTCTTTTGCGGACGTTCTTTTCTCTAGTCTGTGGTTTTTGTGGTAGATGTATAGGATGCATGTTCTTTAGTTCGTCAGATAATTTTTGAGAAATATTTATTAATATTTTTTATTTTTTTTGTTTTTTTTTCGGAATAGAACGGCCCCCCCCTACCCATAGATTGCTCTTCTCTATTGTCGCAATGAACGTTTCTTTTTTCTCTCTCTCTTTCAAGATTCTGTCCGAGGAATCATCTGCATTTACGCAATTATGATTAAAAACAGCGTAAGACAAGTTACACACGGAAGTATAATATGAAGAGGATTAAGAATAGAGCTGTGCACGGGCCGAAAATTTGAGCCGATCCCAGCCCGGGCCCATTGCTTATCACAGTAGGCCCGGCCCGACCCGAGAAAGAAGGCCGACGGTCCGGCACGGCCTAGTTACAGTTACAGTTACAGTTACTGCCAAAAAGTAACGTCGTTACTTTTCCGTTACTGTATAAAACTAAGTAATAGCTAAAAAGATTTGGCCTATTTATTATAAACGTACAAAGGCATGCAGGTAGTAAAAATTACACGTAGTAAAGCCTACACGAGGGGAACCTAGAATGATGTACTCTCATGCCCAAACCAACAATCGTTGTGTACGCCTCATTTTTTTATTACGGAAGTTTGGCTATCCGTCATTAGGAACTGTATTGTTTTGTTTCTGCACTCTCGCTGCAAGAAATTTATTTGCCAACGTCATTGTAGCATAGAATTAGTTGTTCTTCAATGTTGGGATCAGAGAGGCCGAACTTATACTAACTATACCGAGCTGGAGGGCAACACAGCCGAAACAATATTTCAATGTCAACTTAATTTATTTTCGCCTAAAATGCCGTCTCTTGACCGTCCCGCGTGTGAGAGAGAACGGGAAAAAGGGGGCGGAGGTGGCGGATCGACGGAAGGCCCTTGGAGGGAAGGGGAAACGGACGTGGGAGTACATTGGTTGTCGAGGTCTTTTTGAAAGATACTAAAAAAAAGCGCTTCGTTAACTTTTTATTTCGTACTTGTGGTGGGAGACGGAGACCAAATTGAGCCATTGCCGAAGCGACGTTTGTCCGTGGGCCCTCGGAGTCGGTCTCCCGCCCCAACCCCCAGCCACCCCCATCCCCGGAATGAGACAAGATATTTCCAAAGGGAATAAAAACTGAAATGAACACTTTACTGTTTTCCCCTCCCCCTCCTCCCCCCTGTCCTCACAAAGGCGGATTTTGCCGTCTCAACCGAAAAAAAACTGCTCTCACAATCCCAGCCTTCCACAGCAATCACGTCGCCGATCCCAAAAACCCCTCTCTTCGTTTGCTTAGAGGCGTAGGCCGAACGAAGCTCGCCCAAGTATTCCTTGCACCCAACATTCAAAAGCAGATGTAGCTACTGTTTTCGTTTCGGGCACAGCCCCCGAAACGAAGTCGTGAGACTTTCCAAGAACATTTCTTGTTGCAGTGGCAGTGTGGTCAGACGTCTGTCGGCCAAGATGCTGGCTGCTGTGAGGGCACTCGGGGGCCACCATCTTTGGGGTCGTCGTATGTGTGGAGGGGCATAAATTTATTACTTCCTCGACCTCGTTCGAGCACTTTGTGCAGCTCGATGAAGCCTCTAGACCAGGGGTCCCAAACGCGTGGTCCCAAATACGGCCAGGGGTCTCAAGCACACAATGGTCGCAAGTAACTGCGACTTGTGAATCGAACACTCTACAGTGCGCACAGGGCTGGACGAGCGCGAGGCCGCCGAGAGACTCCCCGCGGAGTTTTATGACCCTTCAAACGGGGCGGCACGTCGCTAATGAGAAAACGACGCCCTGACCGGAGTTTTCCAGGCTTCCGCGAAAGTGCAAAGGTTTCAGTGCGTTGTGCGGCGTTTGAGTGGGTTTGTTTTCCTGTTCGACTTTGTGTTATACCCCTGTCACACGGGCACTTTCAATCGCGATTGAGTCGATCCGGATCGAGCTCAATCCGGATCGGGTCCCTGCTACACGGCAGTTTCAATCGCGATCGAGTTCAATCCCGCTCGAACTCAATCCTGGTTTCTCAAGCGCGATCAAGGCTTCCGAGCGCGATCGAACGAAAACGGTGATACTCTCGTCCCCGCTGAGTAATGGCACAGAATGTGACAACTTCAACTAACGCCACAAATTGTGTAAAATAACTTGACCCAAGTAAGCGTGAGGTAATATTTACATAGTTACGTATAGCTACGACCGCGCGAAGTTACCAGACGCCGGCCGCAAGTACATTGTTTACGCCATCTGGCGTACACAAGTGCAACCCGTGCAGCTTTTCGATCGCGATTGAAACGTGCCGTGTAGCAGCCGCAGTACGTCGAGCGCGCTCGAAAACTCGATCGCGATTCACTTCACTCGCGATTGAAAGTGCACGTGTGACAAGGATATTAACACTTTTACAGCACTCCAGATGTGGCGAAAATGGTGCAGCCGCGCGTCGGACTATAGGTTGTGGCGTGTCAACATGCCTTCACGTGCGCTTAGACGCGTGTCGCAGCGTTATTTATGGCCTTGGTGAAAGCGATGTCCCGCTGCTGAGGAAAATACGCAGCTTAGACTAAGAAGCTTCGAGCCCTTTGTAGACCGCATGGGACACCACGCACACGTGTACGCCTGAACATTCCTAGTCCAGATGTTTTTCACCCATGCGAAGGGAGTGAGCAGGCATAGATGAATTAGACGGAGGTTCTGCGGAAGAAAGGTCGAAAAAGTGAAACGCGAAAACTCTACATCGGTCGTTAATGAGTGTTGCTGTTGGATAATTTTTTACAGAAATACAGTAACTGTAACGATATTTTTCGTTACAGTTATTTTACAAAAAAGTAACAGTGTTACAGTTACAAGTTACTCTAACTTAGAAGTAACTAGTTACAGTTACAAGTTAGTGAAAAATGTAACTAGTTACCGGTAACGCGTTAATACTAACTAGTTACTGCCCAAGACTGTTATCAATAAAACTTGCCCCAGGCATAAAAAACATCATCTAATATGCTATCACCGCACGTGTAGTCCCAGAAACGCCAACTTTGCGTCTTGCAGACTGACTGAAGGATGACTCACGCACATCGACCCCTTCCGGCTGATATTACAAGCTTTCATATTCTCCCTTTCTGTCTTGCCCCTGTGCCTAAACAACACGGTTGTTTTTTCGAAAAAGGGTTTACACCCCCCCCCCCCCCCCCCCCTGTACCTGGCACTCTTTACAGTGCGAAGCCAGGTGCGTGTAAGGCCTTCCCACCAGCGAACTGTGATGTTCCAGAAGCCGTATGTTCAGGCATCTGCCTGTTTGCCCGATGTAGGCCTTGCCTCAAGCTAGCGGTAGTCGACTGCTGCGTGAAAATCCGCCAACCCTTGAAATTAATACTGAATGCGCTCTTGAGAATGGTCTCTTTAAAATGATGTAGCAGCTTGTCCGACTCGTCTAGAGTGCACCAAGCACGCTCCATCTGCCCGGTTTGTGTGCGAAAACTGAGAAGAAAACAAGCTAGTGAACTGTGAACCGCATATGGACAGCGAGAATTTGCATTAATATGCAGAGAAAGAGAACTGTGTAAACAGGGAGCACCACTGAACTGCTGTTTCCCCTACCTTTTTACCTCTCTTCCCGGGGCATCTGGCCTCCTTAAATCAATAAAGCAATTCTCTCTCTCGATACACCACTGCTTGGGTGCAAGCAACGACTGCTTTCTGTGTTTCACGTGGCAGCGTTTTTTGTGCCGCCCCGACGTATCAATGCGTCTGCCAACGGCATAGTATATGTGGCCTACTTTTTTCTCGGCAGAAAACACAACGTTCACGCCGTATCGGGAACCCCCTCTCTTGTTGCCATGAGAGAGCCAATGAACATACGGGATTTTTTCCCACTCTTTTTCTTTCTTGTGAGGCAAGTTTCGAAGCAACCGTTTCGAAACATTGGCATGCTTGATGGCACGTCTGATTTTTTCGCACGTGGCTGCAATAGTGCCATCCGGAAATCCCGCCTCCTTCAGTCTTTTAACTTGTGGACCTCACCTGTGCAATGCAGGGCAGCCTGCCAAGGTGCCCACCATGGGTTCGAGCTAGCCAAGCCGTAAACGGCCGCGGCGGCCCTCGCCACGCGTGCGCAGTCACTCCGCGAAGACGAAGTAGCTCCTCAGAACTTGGTTTAATTCCGGGTAATCCACGGTACAGCAACCAGCCCTGGTATTACACTCCTAGCCCTGGGGCAGAGGGGGGGGGGGGGGGGGGAGTACCCGCCGACCGTACGCTTCAAGCCACAGAGCCCGACGCACAGGGAGGGTAATCGGCAGCTGTTGGTCCAGTGGCGTAAGCCACCAAAGCCCCGCGGGTGATGGGCCCGGCTAGGACCGGAAGCGACCACCAGACTGACTGAGCAAATCCAACTCCCGGTACGTTCGCCTACCTCACGGATGTGAGAACATGGTGGTCGCTCAGGCCGAAGCGAGCGAGCAGCGTGCGAGCACGAAGTACCTGTCGGAGTCGGCACCCAGTCAGTCTCTCCGCGACCCCCCCCCGCGAGCCCCTGGGCGTAACCACTACGTCACGCCCCACGTGGCCCACGTACCGGCGCGCATTGGTCAAACTGTGCCCCTTACAGCGAAAGGGCGTGAAGGGCTATCCAGCAATCAAGTCCTACTAGGCAGCAATCAAGTCCTACTAAGGCTATCCTCACCCCTCGGGGAGTGGGGATCGCGGCTAGCGTGCTCGCGTAATTGGGAGTAGTCTCAATTAAGATGCCCACAAACTTGGCAATCAAAACTAGTGCCGATCAAATGCGTGCACGACTTTCGAGTGCTGACCGTAAGCATGCCCATGCTATGCTATTTTTAACCAGCCGGGATTGTCCTGGGCTTTGCTGTTCTCAGGGAATGCATGCAACATATGTGGTCTTTTTCGAAAGATAGGCATACACCCAAAAATTGCAGCTTCCTTTTCTTTGGCACTTCAAACGTGAAAGTCAGCCCCAGCCCGTTTTTTGAAAACAGCCCAAGCATGCCTCACGCGTCTGATCAAAGTTAGCGGATTGAACTTACACCAAGTAGTCGTCTGCATACCTGCACACTTTGTGCACAAGCCAGTCCAAATCCACCTCAAGTGCCTTACCCACCTTAGACAAAAAATACTGCTCAATATGGGTGCCACCTTCGAGCCAATGCACACTCCCGATCTCTGGAAGTACGTCTTATCCTCCCAGCCAACGTATGTATGAGTCATGTAAAACAACAAAACTTCTAAAAAACTCTCGACGGAAATTCCACATTTTGCAACACACTTCATTTCGTCATTATTGTATATTCACTCCTTTACACTGCTGTGCGGGCAATGAGTAATACAAATCCTCAATGTCAATGCTAAACCCATAAGGCACGTGTAAGCCCGCGTCCCTTAGAAACCTGACCACAACGAAAGAGTTAGGAATAGCCAAAGCGTCACCCAATTTCAGGCCACTCAGGTGCACCTGCAAGTGCGTAGACACAGCACGCTGCCACGTACCTTTTTCTGACACAATGGTTCGAAAAGGAGTGTCTGGCTTGTGCGTTTTTACCGAGAAAAACGCTTCCTTGTAGCTGCTTAACTTCACTACACACCTTCGTCAAGTTGACCCGATTGACGAATTCCAGTACTTTCTTCTTCGCACCGGCCGGTTTTTCACACACCCGCCTAAAATGTTTGTGCACAGCAGCGCAGGCTTTCTCCTTGAACATATTATCAGGAATTACCACAAAAAACCCTTCTTTGTCGGGCAACAGCACCCGAAGGCTTCTACTAGCAGAAAAGTCAATTGACGAACGAAGATCCACACGCCGTAACACAGATTGAAGGCGGGCCAGTTGGTACATAACTAACTTATAAAACAGCGCTAGAAACAGGACTAGAGAAAGGGCACACAGACAGGGCGCTGACTAACAACTGAGTCTATTGTCACTGAACGGGCAATAAATACGGAAAGAAAGTGACACGTGAGGAAAGAAATAACAACTGAAGAATACAAAAAAATAAAAAAAAATCAGTTTCAAAAAGTACAGTGATCTTCATTACTAACACAATCGTAGCAACTAGCACGCCTTATCTACATTATCACCAAGAAAGTGAATTTCTTTCCCCGTAAGAGCAACAGACGGAGCGCTGACGCAATCATGTTTCTGGGTATACATTTCCCAGGCCTCTCTAATCTCCCGTCGCATTCGGTCGCGGTATCGCGCCAGCACGTGGCTTTTCTCAAACAAAGGCGAACAGCCTGGGCATTTGGCAACGTGAGTGGCGAGTGTGCTACCAGTGGCGTTTCTTACGTCGCCCTACGTCCAATGCCACGGGGAGGTTATCTACGAGATACAACTGTTTTGCAAGCGGTCGTACGTGGGACAAACGGGGCGATGCCTCAACGATCGTCTTCGGGAGCACGCGTGCGACGTAAGAAACGCCACTGGTAGCACACTGGCTACTCACGTTGCCAAATGCCCAGGCTGTTCGCCTTTGTTTGAGAAAAGCCACGTGCTGGCGCGATACCGCGACCGAATGCGACGGGAGATTAGAGAGGCCTGGGAAATGCATACCCGGAAACATGATTGCGTCAGCGCTCCGTCTGTTGCTCTTACGGGGAAAGAAATTCACTTTCTTGGTGATAATGTAGATAAGGCGTGCTAGTTGCTACGATTGTGTTAGTAATGAAGATCACTGTACTTTTGGAAAGTGGTTGTTTTTTGTATTCTTCAGTTGTTAGTTCTTTCCTCGCGTGTCACTTTCTTTCCGTATTTATTGCCCGTTCAGTGACAATAAACTCAGTTGTTAGTCAGCGCCCTGTCTGTGTGCCCTTTCTCTAGTCCTGTTTCTAGCGCTGTTTTATAAGTTAGCCACACGCCGTGTCTGCTTTTCTTCGGACCTAGGAAAGATGTCCGCACATTCAGGTGATGCACCTTTGTTTCTCCTCCTCCTTCACTTGGCGGGACAATGACCTTGCAAGGACGATCTTGTCCACTGCCTGTTGGTTTGGCTCAAGGCAAAGCTTTTCGAACTTTTCTTTTCACAAGTGCTCTATGGGGATGCCACATATGTATATATTTGTGTTTTTTTGAATAAAGTCAGTTGGAAGTCAGCGCTTCCCCTTTTCGTGTTCTCGTCCAGTTTTCCCGCTGTTAGGCGTCATGCAACAGTGCCAACTAGCCCAGCTTACAACACTCCTCTTTTAAAGCCCAGCAGGAACCCCGTCAGGCACAGGCGCCGACGCACCATTCAATTTTTTAACACATTCGCAGATCTAGTGAGAATTCACCGGAGCGCACAACGAATCAAGAAATGATCTGGAGCACACGGCAGCACCCTACAGAACGCGATAAGCTTGTCCTCAAAATCCTCTGCATCCCATGACGCTTTCTGAGTCGAGAAAAGGGCACAAAATGTCCCACGAAGACCTGGGCTATATCTTCTGCCCTCGTGCTAACCGACCCGTCAGCGAGTGTAATCTCTGGAACAGTAGCTAACCCACCTTCGTCAAGCGATCCAGCTCTATATGTGTGAGTACCGGGGGGTCAGAGAACGGCCTCCCGAAAGTTCGCGCATTGCTCGCCGCTTGTGATGACTGCCGTAAGAGGGACTCGTAGCGCGTTTTTAGCAGGTTGACGTAGTCTCGCATCGCGAAGGTTCAGGTTCCCCCTCTGTACGATGCGAAGCCTCCACAACGTGAAGTCAAGCGCGGCCGTGATGCTCGTCTTGCGCGCACGACCGTCCTTTGCTAAAAGAAGGCGCCAGTGGTCCTTCAACCCATCCCAACGCAAGAGAACTGAACTCGCACAGAGCAGTCAACGAAGCCTTCAGTGCTGCTGAACTGTCTCTGGCGGTTAGCAGACGCTCGTTTATTCGTTACAGGTGGTGCCGGGGCGCACAGTTGGCGAGTGGCAAAAATGTAGGTGTTTTAGGCTTTTACTACTAGTGTACGAGCTTCCCAGGGCGTCTAAACATTTTCTACTGCTGCTCATGAGAATAGGCTGGATTTCAGGTTGTGCCGTATTTGTTTACACAAAATTGCGGTGCTGAGAAAACAGATAGGAAAAACGACTCCCTGGTTTCAGCACTTCAAGTTGTGGGCTGCAAACCATCTATTGTAGATAACTTCCCACGTTGTTTGTGCAGCTTTCGTGCAATACGTTTTCATGGCCAGGATGAGTTATCTTGCCACAAGCTTCGAAAAGCTGACGCTACGTGGCGCCCATCCCCCTCCATTTTAAAGTCTTTCGTTAACATTCGCAAACTAAATGCCTCCTTCGCTTTCCCGGCCACCTCCCATGCTGTTCCTCTCCCGTCGCGCTCCTCCCAAGGTAAACAAGCTAGAAGTTTGCTCAAGTCAATTTAAATTTACCGCGTTCCACTACTGCTGGACGGGTGCCTCGATGCCAGCGCTGCCGTACGGCGGAGACGCGCGTGAATCGAGGGGCCCTACTTCAACGTTTATAGAAGCACGTTGCCCTACTCCACGAGCGCTCCAAGCGGAACGTGGCGCCTATCTAGTGGAACGTTTCGTAACTGTTTCCGTTTGATTTTTTAACATGCCGCTAGAAGCTATAGTGGCGCGGGCGACACCAGGCGACGGAGTGAATTTTTTTACGCAGTAGATGCAGTATTTCATTTGAATCAAGCATCTAAAAATTTGTTATAAAGGAACACTGCAAATATCACTTGTGGATTTATTTTCTGCCTCATATTTGCGTAATGTTGGGTTCTTCTTCAACAATGCTGACAAGTATGAACACTGTCACCGAACGTAGACGTTTATATTTCACTGTGGCTATATAAACCTTTTGTGCAGCTTATATTCCACATTGGCAGGGTGGCTGAATCGTGTTACAGAGAGACGGATAGGCAGACAGGCAGACACACATACAGAGAGACCAAAATTTTTTTGTTCAAGTAGCCCAAGAAAGTCTATCGTCTTTAAGAGATGAGGAGGAGCGATGGGAGTTAGAACAGAGGCGGGGGAGTGGGTGGAGGCAAATCTTTTAGGTTAGCTAAGAATAAGGCAAATAAGTGGAATAAAACAGGCAAGTCGGTTGCTGACAACGCATGTCCCGATTCAAAAGGAAAGCCACTAATCATCGACATCATCATCATCATCATCATCATCATTTCTGGCGAAGAGTGGAGAGGCGAACCTGGGCTAGCATTTCTCTCCGCTTAAGTTTGTCGAGTTATCAACACAAAAAAGGAGGGTTGTTTTCTTCTCTTGTCCTCGTGCTAACCCGCGCTTCCAGCCAATGCAATGTATTACCAACTCGCCCAAGCTTCCGCTCTTGTAAACTCAGCAGTCCCGTGGCAGCAGACCACGGCATCCCGGCCAGCGCGCGCTCCACAATCTTGAAGGAAAGGACGCCACCATCCACGCCGCTTCGCTCGGAATCGCGTCGAATAAAAGAACCTCAAGACCACGCCGCACTAAAACTTGGAGGGAGCCCTGTTTAGGTGGGTCAAGCATGTAAGAGCTAAGACGTTTCGGTCAGCGTGAAGTGGTAGAACAAAAAACTTAGTGTCTTTCCACTCTGTGAAGAAGGATGACCTGCAAAGCTGGACGCAGTCCACGGAGTGCATGAAACAAAACACGGTTATCGTAATTTGCGATGAAGCATATTTTCTAGCCAATTAGCTGAATGAATTCCTGGAGGATTCAAGCTTTGTTCTTGCCAATAAACATGAAACTGCCTGCGTCCCTCCCGCGTCGTAAGCATTTCACTGTTTGTGTGAGGCCGGGTTCAGGCTGTTGCCGCAACTGTCGTGATAACTTTAAAGAATGACGTCTTTTCACGTCTCAGCCAACCGAACTGTGTAACATGGTATTTTTTTACGCACATAGATCACGATACGAGTTTTGCGTCGGTAATCTGAACATAGCCTAACACACAAACCCAACCAGCTCTACCACTAAGGACACCGGACAGGTCCGATTGGGCCGTTTAACCTCCGCGTTTAAATATCGCACCAGCACAACGGACATGCCATCCATCAGAACGGGCATGAAACCTGTAGCTGCGCGTGCACGCCTCCCCACCTCCCTCCAACAATTCTCCACTACAAACATGCGCACGCATAAACCGGCAACCGCTCATGTGCGCGTGCTTAGAAGTGACAGACGCCGTCGAAAAACTCCCGTGAAAGCCCTCTGAAAAGTGATGTTGGTTCACGCCGGCGGTCCAAACAGGGAAATTGCTGTTCATCCGGGAGGGATTCGCGGCTACTCCGCGAGCTGAACTTGAGGCGGTAACGGCGGTGCAAGCAGCTTTCCGTTGTTTTTGCACCCTTTCGCGCTCCTGTTCGGGCCAACGCTTCGATTCTTGCTCTTGTTCCTCCAAACGAACGGCATGTACCCGTCCCATAACGATTTAAAACCTGGAAGGCCTTGAGCTCTATTCTCGCGTACGTACATGTGGCTGTCCGTTTTCCTTCCCCCTCGTATGCATCTTTATGTGTGTGTAAGATGTCTGTGTAACACATCAACCCACACCCGAACCACTCGATTGAGGAGGACAGCCGACTAACCGCATTGAGCCATGTAATTTCGACATCTAAATACCAACAGAACCAGCATTTCATCGGTAGCGGCATGAATCTTAGCTGTGCGTGTACGCCCCCTTTTCCTACCCGATAACCATGCAGGCATAAACCGGAACCGGTGATGGCACATACTTAGGCGTGAAAGACGCCGGCGAAAATGTCGCTTGGGAGGCCTTTCAAGCTGAAAAAGAAATATGGGCTTAAGCCGGCGTTTCAACTGGGGAGGTTTCTCTTCTACCGGGAAGGATTCACAGCTACTTGGCGAAGTGAATTTGAGTGGAAACGGCGACGGCGGTATTCGGTCGTTTTAGGGGGCAGCCTTTTGGCAGCCGTTACCTGGGGTTCACGGAAACGGCGTCTGTTTACGCCCGCTAACAGGGTGAGCGAACGCAGCAGCGACGAAAGAAAACGGACACGGACAGTACCGTCTAGCGAAGGGTGAAGTGGAGTCCGACACGTGCGGCTACGGCGTCATCTCTCTCACTGCCTTTCCCTCCCACATGTTTCATGTGTCGCCACCCAGGAGCGCGCTCCCCAGATGCTATTCCATTCCACGCTAATCCGAACCACGTGACATTTGTGCGGGAGGTTCAAACACGATTTTCAACATGCTGGCCGCTGGCGGCGGTCCACTTCGAGGTAGCAGCAGAGTAGCGCACGCCGTAATACGTTCGCTTATCACGCGAGCATTTCCTGAGGCGCAGCAGAAATGCGCCGTGACCGAGAAGACTGTAGCCCTCGCTGCTCACAAATTTCATATTAGGAGTGTAGTACTTAATCGTCAGTTCATTTTTTACGCCCATCCACATATTGTTCGCAATCAACTGATAACCGCACTACCGGCGTTAGCTGCCGACTGCGCAACTTGCCAAAGTGGCACCGGGAGAGGCTAAGGGGAAAATAGTTGTGAGAGAGTTGCCAGCGGTGGTGAGGAGGAGCCCCGGAGCGGCGCTTTGAATTGGTGAATTAAGCGGTGAATTGATGACACCGTAATGAAAATTGGGGGGGGGGGGGGGTGTTAAACATATACTGCTTTGCTGTAAAAACGGAGGGAAATGCGCATGGCAAGAAAGCCTCGTAGCAATCACTTAAGGCGCGCTCCGCGATTACAAATATCAGACGGCAGCATCAGCGCCCACCGTGGCCTAAAAAGCCACATGCTGGGGTTTTCGTACTCGCTGTAACACTAGCGCTCTTCAAGGCGTGCAAAAGTCAGTCAAGTGTGATCACCACGAAAGCGCCGGTGTTGTGGTTAAGGACTGACAGAAAGCTGCACGGCGTGCTTTATCCGAGTTATATCAATTGGGACGTGCTTCACGGCCTCGTTTTCATGTGCATGGCTCAGTGATAAGGGACATTGATAATATCCTTTCTGCACAAGCAGCTTTCATGAACGCAGTGAAGTGCTGCTATTAAACATATTCTATGCGATACTAGAAACACTTATACACCCTTGACAGTAGGTGTTCTTTCGCCGTTCGGTACGTGCCGGCACTTCTGCGGGCATTCTCGGCGATGGCTACCGCCAGCCTGCAGTGCTTCACCGTGTTCGGCTTCGACAGCCGCCTGGACTGGAGGCCCACGGTGTTCGTTGACGGATTCCCCAAGACGAGGGTGTGCAGCGCCTGCGGTCTAGTTTCGGCTACGATAGCTCTACTGCCATGCAACCACACTCTGTGCCACAGATGCTACGACTACCACTGCGACAGAAGGGAATGCGACCGCTGTCCCCTTGACAAAAATGTCTACAGGCCAGAAGATGTCATCTGGTTCACGTTCACGAGCTACAACCTGCTACAGCGTCAGGTATGTATTATGCGTTCATTCCCCTCTCCGGGACTAAATTGTCACGGTTCGCTGTAGAATTGGAGAGAGTAAACTATAATTTGTGAAGTAAACGCGTTTTCGTGCAGTCTGCGGTTACAAAGAAAAGTTCTTGTGAGTAACCTCTGGCTGGCTGCTTTTCTGGCCGTTCTGCAGACCAATTGACCCATACAGCATAATCGAAAATGCCAAATAACACCTTAAAGACTAAAATACGTAGTAAAAATTTGTTTGCCGACGTAGAAGTGCAATAATGCTATATCATAATGTTACCCGTCCTGAAGGTAGACGAAAGGCTCAATGGAGTTTTCCGAAGTCGCCCACAATCTCAAACGCCAGCGCATTTATCTGTTGTGTTTTGCGCCGAACCAACACGTTCTCTCAGCTTGAGTAAATGCCCGATGGGGTGAGTTTAAGTGATTACCGACGTGGCCTAGCAAAATTTTGAAGCTTCACATCCAGTAGACCCACGGATTGATTCACCTCGTTTCCGGCATCCAACCGTCATTCTTGTTACCAGGCTGAATATATTGCCACATTTTCAGACGTGTTAGAAGTGAACTCAAATTACCCCCGCGCTATTACCCCCGCGCGAAATAACATCTTTCATATACATTTTTTATGCAGTGTTTGTAGCTAGGGGTCGGTTTTCTTCATTCCCATGTACAGTGCTCAGCGATTGAAACGCGATACTCGGAGCGCGTGGCTGCCGGTGCTTGTTGCGCCACAGGTGAGCGCTTGTGAAAGCGAGCTGATGCATTGTGGTATACGATGAGGGTGAGAGCGTTCGTGACGCATGCTTAGTGCATTTGGGAGACAGCCCTTCAGTGCGTGGTTCTTGACGGCGCCATAGGGGTGCTACATGCCATGGCTTCAAAACGCTGCGCCTGCAAGTTGCGCCGCGCCACGATAACACATCGCGATAAATGTGCATTCAAATTCTTCATAATGCGCGCGGTGCCAACTCGCCAAGCTTCGCACGGCGCGGCGCAGCACGCAGGCGCAGCGTTTTGAAGCCATGGCATGTAGCACCCCTATGGCACCGCCAAGAACCACACCAGGGGAGTGAAACTTCCTATACCTAGCATGGGACGCGATATTCGATCGAAGCGTCGGACAAACCCCTGGTGTTTGGGGGCGGTACTAAAAACATGGCGGCGTGTTGCAGACATGCACTGGGAAACGCCATCTTGATGAGGACTGAAAAGCCGAGCGGGGTGGGGGGTGTTTTGTTTTGTTCTGATTGAAGTTTTACGCGTCCACTTCTTTTTGTACCACTTATTCTAAGTACGACGTTGTTTTGGTTTATTAGTACACACAATCTAGACAAGGATAAAGAGTACAGGTATTTTCATTTTTATTGCGAAATGTACCATTCATACAGTAAAAACACAACTTGGATATTTTACACTTTTAGCCGCAAACAAAAGTGTATGGCACATGGCCGCATGCTAATTAGGTATCCAGCCAGCGCATATCTGTCCAGTGCCTTGTCTGTCCAAGGTCCTCGTAGTCTCTGGTCGTGAAATGGGCAGGACACAGCCGGTAGCTGCTGTAGATCTGTCGAGGTGGTAAATGAGCCAGGTTCTGCCTTCTCGCACACTGGAG
Organism: Haemaphysalis longicornis; assembly: GCF_048455015.1. Taxonomy (NCBI): domain Eukaryota; kingdom Metazoa; phylum Arthropoda; class Arachnida; order Ixodida; family Ixodidae; genus Haemaphysalis; species Haemaphysalis longicornis. The sequence goes on from NW_027526204.1 coordinate 46,609,350, forward strand.
CCAAACGCGAGATCTGGAACATCAACAAGCACGTGTGTATATTTGGGTTAGAATGAATACTAGCTTTACTGCTGCTTTCAACTAGCATCTGTATTCGGAATAAACGTTATCTGATATGTTAAGAATCTTTATTTCTTAAATTGATTTTGGCTACAAAGACGACTTGTGACCGATCGTAAAGGCAAATTATAAATTAAAATCAGCCTTTATTATTAAGAGACGCAGATACGTTTCTCTATTTGTGCGATGATAATGTTCGGTGGCAACGACCCACCTTTCCTCCTAATCCAAAATACACTTCTGCAGACAGAAGCAGCCATCCCACACCAGAATCGCTAAGCAATTATTCATGCATATATACTTTGGCGCCCTATGTATTCATCAGGTATTTTTCGGGCGCTGCAATAAACCGGTTATAAAAACCTTATTTCAAAACTTCTAATAAATTCCTAGCAAAGGTTAAGCGTGCACTAATTATTTATCGGCCTATAGCTGTAACTGCGTTCTTGTGAATACATCGATCGTTCTTGTGCTAAAGCTGAAACTGCAAGCACGGAACTGAAGGTTAAATTATAAATTATAAGTGGCGGAATTATAGTTATGATTCATATTATAAACATATAAAGTAATTGCTTACTTTGTATAGTTATTGATACAAATTTATTCTGCTATGTGCCGTTGATTCACGTGACGACAAAATGCAGAACACACAGAACACACAATTGAAACGCAATAAAATAATTGATGTAGTCGCTACTTAGTTAACATAGTGCTAACAACACGATATGAACCTGCGGACCCAGCCTTTGAGCCATAAGTGTATGGGAGATGCCTTCCTCCAGCTGTGGATATAAACAAGCTGATAACAATATATTGGTAATAATTATAATAATCACAATAATATTAATAATAATAACAGCAACGCATGCTACGAAAACAAACTAAACGCAGGCAATCAAAAGATAATAAAAATAGTGTAGATAAGCTCACACTGTTCCATTAGTTATTGTATATGTTGCCTCATATACACTTTGCTGCATACCGCGCATTCACTTGCGCGAAAATGCAAAACACACGATCTAAACGCATTAAATCAATAACGCACGTATAAACAAACGTGTGTAGCTAATGTAGTGATTGGATTAATTACCAGATGCTCTGCCGCGCATTTCATGCTTCAGTCAAGAGTCGAAGAAGACAATCAGAATGTAATAAATAAATAGTGCACGTGTATGCTCACTTAAATGATAAAGCTACTGCTGCAACCACATCCTGCTATCTCGTGCAAGCGTAGAAAAGCAAAACAAGCAGCATGCAGACCGTACCTTTCGTCCGCCGGGATCCAAAAGAAGTTTATGCCGGCCTGGCGTGAAGAATTTTGACACCACTCAGTACAGCACGATCTGTGATGACGGCGCGAATCCATTCATGCGTCTGTTTCGATGAAACAGACTTTACGGTGGTAAAAACGGCCCTCGGAACACCGTGGATCGTAGCATACCTATGGGCGCGACAAGAAACGCCCCTTTTCAGCGGTGCGAAGCAGAAAGGCGCGGTTCCGGTTTTCCACTGCTGGTGGCGCTCGTATTTTCGCAATCTCGAACTGCAACTTTTAAGTTTACTTGCATATTAAAAACTTCGTAATTAATAATTAACCCAGTATTAAATATAAGATGCAACAGCAACGTTCATTTATGCTCGCATGTAGTACAGCCCCCAAACGTTAGGATCGCTGCAGTCACGGGACAGAAAAACGGCGGAGTTTCATCCCCCTGACCACACACTGAAGGGCTGTCTCCCGGATGCGCTAAGCATGCCTCACGAACGCTCTCACCCTCATCGTATACCACAATGCATCAGCTCGCTTTTACAAGCGCTCACCTGTGGCGCAACAAGCACCGGCAGCCACGCGCTCCGAGTACAGTCGAACACGGATATATCGAACTCCAAGGGGATCGCGAGAAAGTTCGATATACGAAAAATTCGATATAAAAAATATGGTCTCTGAGACTTCACCTGTGGCAGGCGATCACTTACCGATCGACGCTTTCAAGAATGACAACGACTTCCGCAATCATGACGCAACAGGATGCTTTATTTGCGTGAAAAAAAAAAATCGCTGGTCTTCTTCGCCCTGGAAATGAAATTAAAGACGCTGGTCTCGATCTTCTCGAGGCTGTCCAGGTGCGACAGCCCAGTTCCTTCCATGTCGCCGCAACAACGGCGAATCAAGCTGAACGCAGCAGCCACTTCAGCGGCGGAGTACGATCGTGTAGCCACCTCCTCGTCCGGACGATCTTCGCCACTCGAGCTATCAGCCTGGGTTCCTCCGACCGCAGCTACGATATCCTCGTCACCGAGGCTTGCCCGGAACATTGCTGTCAGCGTTCATGAAGTCGTCGGCAGACACTCCGGCTGGAACAGCAGCGGGGAAAAGGGACAGCTTTGTCGCATAGTCCAGGTTCTTGCGTTTGTTGACGATGGCTGCGGTTGCAGTGGCCATTGCTTCCGCGTCGCTTCACCACCAACCAGTCACACGTGTCGTGAGACGCGTACACGACGCCTGCACAACTAGCGCCTTCGCACACCGTGCACAACACGCACGCAAAAGAACAGCGCGCACGCAGCACAAGAACTTTGATGGTGACGATTTGAAGGCTCTCTGAACGGACTCCAACAAAGCGCTCGCGATGGTCACCTCCGAGAGAAACAGTGATCTACGAAAGGTGCGGGTCAACTTGCGCAACAGCAGCAACAGCAAAATGCAAAACAAGGAGGAGGCCGCCAGCGTATTCGTTCCTGCTCTTCCCTTCCCCGAGGCGGCATGGGGGAAAGACAGACCCAGAGAGAGTAAAAAAATTTTCATTGACAAGGCGGGGAACGTAGGCAGCCGAAAAAAAAGAGCTGCTCCTCAATACGGAGAACCTGCGCAGTCGGAGCGAAGTCGGGAAATCCCTACCTCACAATGTAACATTTTCCGAGCGTTTCGGGCTACTGTCCCTGTCGGGTTTCGGCGAAGGTGCGATGTCGCCCGCTAAGTGACCACAGAAATCGGGGGTGCAGCGACCGCCGAAGAGCACCTTCCAGCTCGCGCGGCGTTCGATATACCCAATGTCGGGAAAAATACCGTTCGATATAAACGTACGAATTCCTATACTTTTACAATTAATTTTCAAGGGGATAATTTATGAGTTCGATATAGACAACAATTCGATATACCCGTGTTCGATATATCCGTGTTCGACTGTATCGCGTTTCAATCGCTGAGCACTGTACGTCACGCGTGCAGTTCGCCAGAGCCCTGCTGGCCCAGCGAGGATGACGTGTGCTGCTATAGCTTTGCTATGATTAGACAGATAACGCGCTTCTGCAAGACTTGATCTTAAAGCGAAGCTCCTATGCCCCATTGGTGGCATGAAACGCGAGAACGCACCGTGTGAAAGCCAACTTTACACAATAAACTTGTGCATGATGGTGATGATGAAACTATGCGTTTTTTCTGAAAGGCATAGCACGAAATCAGCATACACAATGGGTTTTAACAAAGTAAGGCACATGGATCACTTGAAAAAAATGGTCGCCATTTCGCCCTGCGAAAGCGGATGTCCAGCAAAGCAGTTGTCAACCGCTACAAATGGTGATGGAGGAGGATATGGAATGTTTCTCGTCGTGTCGGTGTGCTTGTCGCTTGCACTCGGCTAGCGTCACTAGGTAAGGGTGCAGAGTATCGGCACTCTTTCCTCTTACCGTTCCGTGCCGCTGCCATGATCATTGGTCAGTTCGCATCACGTGATATTCGTTACACTGCGGCGGTTTTTTGGCGCCTCCATTTTGTTGTTTATGCCAATCAACTCTAATAGGCTTAGCCTGTCCTCCCTGCTCTGGGGTCGCGCGCGGCTGGCGTCGTTCGGAATGTGAATCAAATATAACGTGTGTAACAGCATTTCAGCAGCAGAAGTGTGTCCAAAGATGCGGCAAATGCTGGGTCCTGCCCGGCCTGACAGATGCGCTCAGCGTCGTCGGAAAGAACTGCTCGATTTAGTGACACTGGTCCTGCCTAGCCTTCAAAGATAATCTGCCATCATAATCTATACCAGGAACACATCAGGGGGGAGGGCGGGAGTGCCATTGTCCACAGGCGCCTTATCATCCATATCGCGGTTTAGACGCTTGTTTTATGTTTTCTAAACGAATTCTGACTATGCTGTATGCCTAATTAGCCTGACGCATGTGCTTGGTGTTCGTGCCCACGGCGACGAAACAGTTTGCGGAGTGTGGGTAGAGGTATGCAGCTTTGCTATAAAAACGCTAGCTGTAATCTGAATCGACCTTGGGTCCCTCGCGTTATGAGGCCGACCGTGTATCCGATTGTGCCAATCCGACATGGTCGAAGCTGTTTGGATTTTGACTTTGGACTTGGACTCAAGTTTCATGGGAGAAAGCTTCGCGTTTTATTAGATGCGACGCTGAGAGGAGCATCTCTTGCCGGCGGCCCTGTCCTTCCTGCGTCGTCGTTGTCCGCGTCCGCACAGCTGCGTCTCTCCTCCACTCACCCCCTCTCCTGTCGCCGTGATAGCGCGCCCTCTCCCCATCTCACTCCGCCGGTTTGCGGCGCTGCGCGCGGCGCAAGCGCGCTGTCCGCATGTGCAGCGCCCTCTCTCTCCGCGGTCTCCTCTCCTTCGGGCGCGGTGCGCATATAAGCGGAGTGCCGCGCTCCGGCCGGTCTCTCAGTCGACGGTCGTCCGCGCTACGCTTGCTCTCTCTCTTTCTTGCATTACCCGACGATTGCTCACGCAATTCGAGTAATCGACCCAATGAAAACGCACAATGGAACCCCCTTCAGCGTCGCATCACTCCAGGGTTCCCGCGAGGGGAGGTGGGCGTAATTTTCATCTTGGCTTTGATTTTTTAACGCTCATTTCCTTGTCGCTCTTGGCAAAAAGCGTTGTTACTTGTATAGCCACGAAATGCGCTTTGCAGTTTTCTTGCTACTAGAAGCGATCAAGCTGTGCTGGGGGGTCATGATCACGCCGAACATGTCAATGCGAAGCTTGCGTTCTCACTCATGGCTTCTTTAACGCGTATACACCCTGCAGGAAAGCCAACTTTCTCTGACGATGATGATTATTGTGGGTGCAGTGTAGCAAAATTAACTCTCCCCTGCGAGGCTTGGCCCCACCCATAGCTCGACAAAACTGGGCATACTTCGGTAGAACTCGCACAGATAATATAATATTCCTCACGTACTCACTCACACTCTTGCTCACCACTCGCACCCACTCGCGCTCACGCTCACCATTCGCCATCACCACTCGCACTCACCACTTCTCGCAAGTCTGTGCACAGGCCCTCCATGAGTCGTGAAACCTAGCAGTATTAGTGCATACGGCGTCACAGGGCCATCCAAATCATATTACTAAATGAATACGCCACCAAAGAATTATTTATAGGGTGCCCCATAGCAGGAGCTTTGTGACCATATACTTCCGACCACCACAGCGAGCGGCTCCTGTGACGAATAGCCAACAGCGAGTACAAGCGCAATAGTGGCGCTCACCGCGGCAAGCCTCGCGAGTGGTGAGCACAGCTCACTGCGAGTGGATCTCGCACTCGCAAGTGGTGAGCGGGGCTCGCCAGAGTTGCTCTAGCACTCGCGAGTGGCGAGCGGGGTTCCACTGCGCGTGGGCCACTCGCTCTCACTCACACTCGCCAGTCCAAAACGGTGGCGAGCCTGTATGTACGAGGTTTCGGCGCATGTTAAAGGACACCGGGGGGCAAAATTAATCCGGAGCTCTCCATTACGGTGCGCCTCATCGCCGGCGTTGCATCGGCGCGTTAAACCCTACAATCAATCCAAGACGATGGCGTGGCTCACTCACCACTCATGAGTGAGTGGTGAGTGGGGGTGTGTGAGCGTACTCGTGAGTCTGCCTGCCGACCTATGGCCACAGCTCCGTTACGCACCCTCCGCTGAAGGTTATATGCCACAGAGGAAGGAAGTGACGCAGGCGTGCGACAGCGCGACTGCAATAGGCCTAACGTCATGTTGTGAGGTGATCATAGACAGCCATTGCCCACAGGTCAACGTAGGATGAGAATGGCGTTGCTCGAGGTTAAGCCTAACGTTAGGCCTAACGGCACGTCTTGGGGTTTAACACTTCAAGCCTGCACCCCCTCAAAAATGAAACAAGCTCTCACTAATGCGCACGACTTGAAGGCAGCGAACCTGTACGAACAGTAGCGTTTTCTCTTTTTCGCCTCACGGTGTTGTCTAAGCCTCGCCGCTGTACGAGAGACCAGAGCTGGATGTTCGTCTTCGTCTATCGCACACGGGTCTGCGCCGCACGTGGCCTCGTGGGCTTTCTTCGTGGCGCGAACTTATCGCTGAGGCTGCGGCCTCCTGGCCTTCTTCCGCCACGTCCCGCGCACGTCTCCTTTCCCTCCTGACCTATCACCCCGTTATCGGGCTGCTGTGCCGTCCCGGGCGCTTGCGGAAGGGGGTGTGGTTTGACCTCTAGCGCTCAAAGGAAAAACTGGTCACCCCGCGAAGAATGCCCGAGGTAGCGTAGTGTAGCTTGCGCTACAAAAGTACTCATTGAACGCCAGTATACCGCAAACCCAAACTTTAGGCCTACGAACGCACACCCGAGAGTTGCGGTGGATATTCAGAAAAGTGTGGGTACCTCCAGAGTAGCCCATACTCGCAGTGTGGGATCGGCCAGCCAAAGAATTCATCACGAGAAAGCTTCTTGTTCAACTATAAACGTAGGGCTAAAATCCAGCTGATTAGTAAAATCGAACAGTAAATCGAGCTGATTAGTGTGCCGGGTCCTCATTCCAGGACAAGAGAATGAGAGTTACTTTCTTCAATAATAGAAAGCCATCCCGACCAGGATTTGTTCTTTACGCCTGGAAGGGTTGGCTTGGGAATATTCATCAGTTTCGATGCTTGTAATATATGCACGTATACTATTTATTTCGTTCGTTAGTGAGTATATCAAGCCTTCAACACCATAACCATTTCATAATTGTTCGGGCTGAAGTCAGTTCATTATAATAACGATGGTTAACATTGAAGTTCAGGACACAAAAGCCGTCTTCGAGTACTCTGGACAACGTTGTCTGGGGCGCGATCGCGGTGACGTAGCACAAGCCTTATCACTGTATTTGCATGTGAATAAACAATACGCACGCTGCGGATATGCACCTTATTTCACGCCGCCATAACGAAAGTCAATTTGTGAAGAAGGTAATGTATGCCATACAGCCTAAAAAAATATCCCCACGACCTTTGTGACCCTCCGAAACATCCCCGAAGCTGCTAATAAGATGTTTATAACGGTGCAGAAAAATTACTCCGTTGGGCACAAGCAAAAAAGACGTTCATCTGGCACAAGTCAACGACAACGAAAGAAACAGGACAGCCGCTAATTTCGTGGTGTGGGTTGCGCGTGCAGGGACCCGATGCTTGGTGCGTAACATTAGACTGTTGAATCCTCTTAAAGGGACCAGGAAAAGCCTTCTGTAAAAGTTACAAAAGGCCTGTATTGTCACGTAGCACCAATATAGCGATGCAATGCCGTTGGAATTATTGATCTACATTCAGTATTAGCTGCGCCAGAAGCAATTAAATGCACCTCTCCCCACTTGCCGATGGACTCCTCCTCCCTCTCTGCCTCCTTCAAAGCAGCTAGCTACATTCCTGCGCCTAGGCTCGCGTCAATCACTGCGGACCCGCCTTTGCCGCCTTGGCCTCGGGATCGCGCAGGAAGGAGGAAGAGCAGCCGGAAGCCAATGGCAGTGACGCCGCCGGCGGCCGACCTTGCCGGCGATTGGGCGAATCAGGGGGCGCCTTCGCCGTTGCGTCAGCAGCGATCGCCGTTGCGTCACCCGCGGTCGGCTCGCTGCGGCGTCGCGCTCATCGGCTGAGAAAGGCGATCTTCAAAAATTGTTTACAAATTATCTGTACAACGTATGGGGCTCACACTTGGCACAAAAATCCCCCGTTATGTGTTCTACCACCTGAATGCATTTGATTGCCACCTTCACAAAGCTTTTCGGGGTCCCTTTAAGAGCATCTCAAAAATACTGTGGGAAGCCCACGTACTTTGAATACTTGTGGAGGAGCTCTGAGCACTAAACCTCGCGAATTAGCCAGAAAGGGCGAGTTACACACGATCTTATGACCGATGCTCTGAAGAAAGTTGTTCTCTCCCTGTCCTCGTGTGTTGCAAACTTGTGCGGGATACAGCTTGAAATTATTCAGACTTCGTGTGAGAAGCTGGTTAAAAATAACTGCATTACTAGAAATACGCTTTTTAGTCACTATGACATCAAAGCGGGCGATTTTCTAGCACAGGCACTGCTGCCCCTCGCAAGCCGAGTGTAGGAGACGAGAGCAGCGCGACTCCCTAAGCCGACGTGAGAGCCAGGGGACGCCACTCAAACATCTCACCGCCAACAGGAGGAGACGAAGTGATGAGTTTTGGAGCTCTTTCCGTTGCGTTGCAGGTGAAACGCCTCCTAGGACAATCGGATACATATTCAGAAAGCTGCTATGCCATCGTGAGCCACTGAAGTGCAAATCAAACTGCGGTGACAATTTAACATTATGCCTTACGCACAAGCAACTCCTTTGTATTTGTATTGTTATGTGTTGGTTTTACATCTTCTTGCCAAAGATAGCTTAAAGATGCTCTTAAGGAAGTATAGAGACTAAGGCAAGTTGGTTGTGGTCCTGTAAAAGCTTTAAACACAAGGCTAAACTGGAGCCTTGAATTATAAAGCGTAACCCGGTTTGTCCCATCTCATCAGTCAACTACTGTTTGTTTGCCCATATCACCTGGTAAATTTTTGGTCTTTATCAGGTTCGGACACCGCTTTTGATTCTTTATGCAGATTCATTGCTGGAACTCTCGCAACGGCTGCGACGCCATCGGTGCGGTATGCGATATTATGGAGCATTTCGACGAGGAGTGCCAGTACCACGCAGTGACCTGCTTCCGCTGCAAGCAGAGCATGACATACAAGGAACTCTGTGGTCACCTGGAAACCAACGACTGTTCCATCCCAGAAGGCAACGCTTCAAGCATCAGATACAGAAGCCTGGATGCAACGACCACACCATTTGCCAGAGACATCGGACAGCTTCGGGACCAGCTGTCTTCTGTGCAAACTTCCCTTCGAGAAACGAAGGAACTTATTGCGGGCCAAGCGCAGGTTTTCACGGAACGAGCAGCACCTGACATGCATGTAGCGGAATCTCTGCAGACATTAGACAACACCCTGAAAGAAAGCATGCATCAAAGCCAGATATCTGCGGGTCGAACAGCCGAGGAGCTGGCACTGATCCGGAGCAGCACCAGCGCCATCTCAAATACACTGAGTGAATTTTTAGTGTTAGTAAATAACATTAGAACGTCCTTAGGTAGTACAGAATCCACGGGGGACCTATCCATACCTTTCCGGAATCTGCAACAAAAGTTCGATGATTTTACTGCTTTCTCCACAGCAGAGTTGGTGAATACTGCAAAAAGGCTTGACGCTTTGGAAGAAAATGCTCATGAGCGCTTGAATAACGCACTGAGCGTAAACAAGAGCTTGAAATGCTTGGACGAACGTTTGAACTACGATGTACGCAGAAATATTTCGGCGTTAGGGAAAGCTGCCCAGGCTTTTTCTGAACTCCCGTTCTGCACTTCTGAGCCACTCCTGTGGACCGTTGAAGGGTGGTCGAAATTGAAAATGGCAGCTGCTATTAAGGGAGAAGTAGAGGTCTTGGAGGAGAACCCTAAATACTTTTTCGGATATTCAATTCTCCCAGGGATTAGAATACTGAAAAAAGATGGAGACCTGATTCTTCATTTCAATTATCGGGTGTGTCAAGGAGGTTATGACTCGTTACTTGCTTGGCCGTTGCGGAAGAAACTGCGTTTGAAAGTGTTGGATGCTGAAGGCAACGAAATTGCACGGCGTATGATTGTAAACACAAGTACAGGTGCCTTTAGAGAAACGGAAAGACCTACTACGGCTAAAAATAATCCGCTTCGCAGTGAAAGTTATATAAAAATAAGTGACATCGACAGAAATGGATGTGTGGTAAATGACAAGGTCTTCTTCAAGTTCACAGTGTCGCAGCTGGACTAATAAAGTCTAATTTGTACCTTAGAATGAACACATAAATCACATGCATGACTTTAGGACTACGTTTTACAGCGGTGACCACGACATTGACAATAAATGACTACTTACGATTGCGTGCGTCAATTTTTTTTGTGTTATTTTCCGAGGAAATACAGCCCGAATTCGGTAAATTGTGCCGACGTGTGCGCATAGTCGTCAAGATGGCGGTAAAGCCTGTGACCTATTAGGCTGCATGTCGTGAAGCGAAACCTTCGTTCAGTAAAGGGTCGAACACATGAGCCGAAAAGGACGCGTCCCCGCTTAAGTATACGATCCGAGAACCGGTTTGGCAGCCGGATCCATCCCTGTCCAACCGCGTGTCCAACCTGCTAGATAGTTTGCCGCATCGCGTCTGAAACCGGATTTCTGAGACGCACGTGTTCTCAAGGTCGTAAAGGCTCACGAGAACCCATCGTACTCAATGCCACTCTGAGGAATGTTTTGTGCCTCGCCTACCCTAACTGATGGCGTCAAATTGCTGGTTTGTGTCACCCTGACAGGAGAGAGGGAGGGAGAGAAAGCTTTACTGAATACTGAAGAGGTTAGCCCCAGAAACGGCGGGACTTGCTGTTGCAGATGGAATGAACATAGTGAGGCGAAAAAAGAAAAGAAAAGGGGAAGAAGCGCGCAGCAACAGTGAATAAGAGGGAGAAGAAAAAGAAATCGGGTCGTAACACAGAAAAAATTTACAGCAGTAGGAGAAAAAAATCTGAGGATCTCAAGGTTAAAGAACCTCGATTAATCCAGTCAGTCAAAAAAGATTAGAAAGCCTTTGTCCCTTGCGCCGCGTCAGCGTTATTTTGCCACGGTCCAAGAAGGTGATGCAGCTCTAAAGAGTTCCCGCGTAGAAGTCGCACAAGATTTTTTTTCGCTGTTTCGCGTTGAGTTGTATGCTGCGGCAGTAACACAAGACATGCCATATGTCTCTCACAGAGCACACAGAGCAAAATGGCGAGTCCGCCCAGCCTATCTTAAAAAAAAAAAAACTACCGGTGAAGGCAACGTTCAGTTGAAGGACGACCTGTTTGCTTTTGTAGACCTCGCGGAAACTGGAAATTGCATTCAGGGTCAATCGTGTGCAGAGGAAGTAAGAAAGGTAGTGTACTGCAAAAAAAAGGAAACCTGGGCGATTTGGTGGGTATTCATGTTGAAGCGTAACAGCTCAAGAAACGGCAAGGGACACTGAAGAAATTCGCAAGGCGGGCGCTGCAGCCAGTATTTTATTGGAAAGGTGCACAAATATGTAGCCGGCAGGTTCAATCTGGTGTGGTGAAAACAAAATCTGAAACATCTGATAACACAGGACACAGGCACGTGAACCAATCACGAATGAGGCTTTTTTTCGAAACGGTACATTTATCTAAAGCGACTTTGAGAAAAAAAGCGGAAGTTTGTTACCGGGCATAAATGCCGCGCTGTCAAAGCAATTATATAAGTTTACATTTAAGCTAAAAGAAGCTTATGGCCACAAGCAATTAAAAATTATGAGGTGAATTTGAGGAATATTAGGACGATAAGTTGCAATTTGGCTCACAGTGAATTGATGCACTTAAGTTGATGGGACATTCTTATGAAAACTTTTTTTAATTTACTTTCAAGATTTTGGGCGGAAAAGGCATTTAACTTATGCAACAGGGCTGCAAGAACAGCAGAACTGTACATGAGATGTTGAGTCCTCGTGGCACCAGTACGAGCTTTCTTCGAATTCTTAAGTAGGATAACTTTCTTGAGCCCCTTTGAAGGCACTCGCAAAGTAACCAAGCTCTTTATTGTTTTGCCACGAATTTACAAAACGCTCCACAAGAAGGCTGCTCATATCTTCTTCTTCACCTTGAAGAAGTGGCTCGTAGCCTGAAGAGGGGTGGGGGATTTGCCAGGGCTTGTAAGCGGCAGCTTTTTACGTGCTAAAGTAAATATGGGAGTAAAAAATAAATATAAGCAGAGGTACAGCGTAAGGATGGGGGAGACGAGATGAAATGGTTGTTTCACATCTGTTTCATTTTGTTCATTTCTTCTTTCGTTCACTTTGTCCTCGAACAGATCTTTCGCTGATCCCCTAATTGCTGTCTGAATTCCCACGCCAACTCCGAAAAGCAAAAAAAAAAATCTTCCGAATAAACCCACGAAGCAGTCTGAACTGTCAAGCCAAATCAAACTCCTGTTGGGCAAAGGAATTTAGCACATTTTAATCCCCGAGACAGCAGGATCTGGCTAATTTTCCATACGAACTACGTACGAACCTCTTTGCATACGAACCTTTTTTATGGGAAAGTTGCCGAGTTTTTCTTGTAATTGCAGTTTTATCTGACTTGGTTTCCGTTTTTGGATCTGGCTCATTACGAAAGAAAAACGCCTCATATATTTAGGTGGCTTCCAAAAAACTGTTTTTTTTCTTCTCGGACAGCGTCGGTCAAGTCTGGCTTACATATTTGCCCCGGATCGCGGAAAAGTGTACGTTGGGCGATCAAGTAGATGTGTCACTACGCGCTTGCGGGAACATTTGAATAATGTAACAGAGGGCACATTGACTGATTTTATAGTTTAACGCGCCGGCGCAACGCAGGCGATGAGGGGCGCCGTAGTGGAGGGCGCAGGATTAATTTTGACCGCCTGGGGATCTTTACTGGCTCCGAAATGTCGTACGCACAGGCGTTTTTGCTTTTTGCCTCCATCACCCAGCATTTAGTCAAATTCATGTTTTTGATCATATGCTGACAATGTTTTTTCAAGAGAATATTGACTACATGGTTTCTGCAGGATTTTTGTCACGACAACGTCCGCACCACAGTCAGGGAATAGGTATAGATAATGGATTGTGGGATGTGAATTAGAAGGATATGATTTATAACAAGGACTATACCGTAAGCCTCTGCCGTAAAGATACTGGTATTACGATTCACAGTTTTACTGATATGAAAATATATGTCCGTGCGCAGCACCGGACACATGGGCGGCAGTTATCGAGTCGTCAGTATAAAATTCTGCACACTGGTATTTGTTACAAAGACAGGAAGTGCTGCAAGATCGCACATCTTGAGACTCGGTTTTTCTCTATGTGGGAAAGATACGTTACATAATGCAGGGCGAAGATGCCATGGTGCTATAAAGCTCAGTTTCGTCAAAACCGAAAGGGTGCCCAATAAAGCAATAAAATCAGTTTGTACCATGCGCAGAAGGCGTGGTGTACTCCTTTCCGACTCGGTGTAGCAAGCAATAGCAGGCCAAACCGTTCGATGCATAAACTGCTGATTGAGGGAGCACAACTATAACGTGCGGCAGAAGCACGGCCACAGTGGGCAGCATCGTAGTGCTCAGCAGCGAAAAACAAAGCACACATCCTCCCACCTATCAGCGCACTGCCGAGCATGTGGCTACACGTCGTGTTTGGAGGAACGCGACGTTTTGTTCGCCCGTAAGGACCGGTTGACACGAGAAGTTGTTGAAGCAGCTCATATCAACAGGAGTGGGGGAAAATGTGTAAGCCAGCCTTCTCTGCCACTGTACAAAGAAAAAAAAGCGTTCAAACGCGATAGCGTTATTGGGCTCATTTTTCGATTTTCCTTTGCAGATAGACTTCCGCTATCAGCTGTGCCCATCAAGCGTCCGCGGAAAAACGTCATCGCGGCCAAGCGGAAGCAGTGGCTGAGGCGAACAGATTGGAAGACTAGCCTGAATCTGGAAAACGCGCAGCAGCAACTGAAATGTAGAAAGAAGCACAATGATAGCACGGCCGAGGGCCATATCCTCGGCTTTATAAATCCACCGTGAACTGTGAATTACCCGGAAGGCTTGCCTGAATAACTTTCAGTTTCGCTAACGTGCTTCCGATTGACAAAGCGGCTGGGCGTGTTTTCGTCATTTTGACGTTTCATTACGCTTATTGGCGCCAGTTTTATCATTTGCCCGGTTTGTCTACTCATCATCGTCATCAACAACACCTTACTCAGGTTCACTGCAGGGCGGAGGTCTTCCAATTGACCACCAACCGTTCCTGTTCTGCGCTAATAGAGTGCACTGTTTACCCCCGAAATTCCCTATTTCATCCATCCATCTTGTTATTAGCCTTCCCTTTCTTCTGGACCCACCTCTTGGTACTCACTTTGTTACCCTAACTGTCCACCGGTTTTCGGTTCATCGCACTACATGGCCAGCCCAAGTCCACTTCTTTTTCGTTACTTGAGCTATGATACCGCCTACTCGAGTTTGTTCCTTGATCCAGGAAGCTCGTTTCCTGTCCTTAAGTGTTACTCCTAACATTATTTATTCCATTGCCGTGGAGTTGTTCTAAGTTTGCTTTCCAGTTGTTTGCTAAGGCCCCAACTTTCAGATCCGTGTGTCATCACACTGGTTTTATATTTGTCTTTTGAGTGATAGAGGTAGCTTACTTTTCATTATTTGGGAGTGCTTTCCGAGTACACCCCAGCCCATACCTTTTCTGAACGCACATAATAATTGGGCGGTGATGAAAAACTTGACCAAAGGCAGCAGGGATGACAACGTAGGCCTTTCTTTGCTATTCAACAACAATAAGACTTGTAAATCACGCCCTCTCTATGATTGGCTGAGAATACGTGACGTAACATAAACAGTTAGAGGGAGCGTTTACGTCACTCGTTAGCAACCTCAACCACCTGCGGGAAAGAGATGTGAAATTACGTGACATTTTGCAAATGGCGGCTGTCGTCGCCGTAAAATAGGGCGAAAAATTACGCAGACGTTCGGTGCCGTAAAATCCCCGTGAATTAGCAGCTGGCGCAATTTCGCACGACGCGAGGGTTTTTAGCGAAAATGTTAGAAATGTTTTATAACGAAAGAAATAATACTTTTGACTACTTCGAAATCAGCGATAACGGACCATAAAGTAACGTCCCGTATGCCAAGTTGAAGTTTGCGTTTATTTCGCTTTGACAGAATGCATTTTCTCGCCTTCCCGCAGAAGCACGCGATGGAGCTGTTATACGGACGGGGTAGCCCAGTTGATCACACAAACAACATCAATCACCCAAATATGTTATAATGATAGGAAGAAAGCAACTGACAGTACAAACGAACAAAAAAAAAACTGCATGTACTATTCTCACAAAAGTAATATCTTTAAAGCCCGTACACAACAAAATGAAGATCACGAATCATTAGGGAGAAGTAGATGACCGTAATAACATGATTTTCTTCATTGTCAACTGAAAGAAGAGCACACACAAAAAGAACAGGCATTGTAATACGCAACAGTTGAAATAAGATTACACAGTGATAATACGCCCTACTCTGTGTTTGATTGCATCCAACCATTTACACGTTTATTAAAGTAAAAATGTATGTAGAAGGCTATTGTTTTATGTGGTGCAATAACATAGGAATTATTTGTTGGGCGTAACAGCAACGCACGAGTGCAGTACAAGCCTCTACATTACAAAGAATTTAACACCTGGCATTTGTACAGACTCCTCGTAGTAAGCTGGTGGGTGTCATGATCCAGGTCAAGAGAAAAATAACGAAGAAAACTGTTTTATTTATTACTGCACAGACTGAGTTCGAGCTTGACGAACAAGTGAATAGGTGGCGTCAGTACACCCTGCCGTTATTAGGTGTAGCGTTTCGTTGTCCTTACTGCGGCATATATATACAACCGATGGTCACGGCTGTCTTTTTTTGTTTGTGCCATAAACATGTAACATAGCAGCAAACGATAGAGTGGCTGTGGCGGCCGGGGAGGTGATAACGCAACAATACCTGCACTACAGCCGAGAGCTCAACTATATTAGTAAAAGTGATTAAAATTGTGCTATAGTATTTAGCTTAACGCATACTGTTATGGGCTCTACGCTTGACTGCATTAATTCACAGTGAATCCGCCATGTTTTTTGCTAAGCTAAACGTAAGCACTCAGAGATATGATGCACGCATAGCTATGACGACAGACAGTGTAGTTTGACTCTTAGCTTATAAAGATCCCATACATGCTATCAAATATTGCGCATGAAAGCTACAAAAAGACTTCACAAGTATTTTAAATCTTAAGACGGCAGCTGAGGTTGGCAAGAGAAACAAATTGCTTCAGGTTAAAATTGACGTCAACACCATAAGGCGATCAACTAACGTTGATACAAAAAGTAGCCAAATGCGGGTGTTGAGCAAAAGAATATCACTCAGGGCCCTATTCTGGATTCAAAAAATTTCCGGGAAATCTCGGAATTTGCCGGAAGTCTTTTCTCATTGTCTTTCACTTTTGGTCACGTGCTTCCGGTTGAGAAAGCGGTTGTGTGTGTCTTCATCATTTTGACGTTTTATGACGTTTACCGGCGCCTGTTCTAAAGTTTGCCTTATTTCTGTGTGCTGAAAGCGCATAATTCTTGGCCGTCAATGAAAAACTGGACTAAATGCACAGGACATGACAACGCAGGCCTCTCTTTGCTATTCAACAACAATACTGCTTGAAATACACGCCCACTCTGTGATTGGCTGAGAAGGCTTGACGTAATTGAAACAGTTGGCGGGGATGATCACGTCACACACTGGCAAATTCAGCCTGCGTAAAAGTGACGTAATGTTACGTAACAGCTTGAAAATGGTGGCTGCTTTTGCCGCGAAATAGGGCGAAAAATTTCCCCCAGCTTTGGCGCCACGAAATGTCTGAGAATTTGCAGCTCACGCCATTTCGCATGACGCGTGGTTTAAAGCATGTTTTATACAGAAACAAATAGTAGTTCGACTGTTTCCAAGTCAGCGATCACGCAGCATACAAATAGCGTGCAGTATTTTGCTTTTCCATTTGGCAACAAATAAAAATTATTTGTTTAGCGTAACCGCAACATACGGGGGCAATACAAGCCTCTCCATTAAAAGGAGAACCCAATACATGGTATTTTCCACGGTCCTCCTAGTGAGTTGCTGGGTCACATGATCGAACTCAAGAGAAAAATAACAAAGAAAAGTGACGCTCTTGTTCATTACCGCGCTGATTGGAGTAGAGCGTGACGAATGAGTGAATCAGCGACATCGGTGCACTCCGCGGTTATCAGGCGTAGCACTTCGTTGCTCTCATGTGGCATACAAGCAAAGGTCGCGGCCGTCTTTTTCTGTGATCACGCCATTAACTTGTAACTAGCAGCAGACGATAGCATGGCGGCGGTGGCGGCCGGGAAGGCGATAACGCAACAAAGCTTGCATTAAAGAAGAGAGCTCAACTATGGTACTAAAAGCGATTGAAAGAAATAAATAGGTACGGTAAAAAAGATTCTGTGATATTCTTTATCTCAACAACCGCCCTTCGCTCGCTTTCGGATCAACGTTAATCGATCGCCTTGTGGTGTTGACGCCAATTTTGACCTGCAGAAATGTGTTTCCCTTGCCAGCCTCAGCTACTGTCTAAATTTTTATGATACATGCCAAGGGTTTTTTTTTTTCTTTTATGAGCGTTATATGATACCTTAGTTTAGATCTTTGTGAGTGAAGCGTCAAATTACATTACATGTCGTCAGAGCTATATGTGCATCACGTCACTGATTGCTTTACGTTGTGCTTACGCAAAAAAACATGGCGAATTTCCCGGGAATTTGTGCAGTCAGGAATAGGGGCCTCAATCTTTTTCCCCGTACCTATTCATTTATTTCAATCGCTTTTAGTAACATAGTCGAGCTCTCTACCTCAATGCAAACTGCGTTGCGTTATCACCTCCCCGGCCATCGCCAACACGCTATCGTCTGCGACTACATTACAAGTTTATGGCGTGATCACTGAAAAAGGTGGCCGAAAGCGTCGGTAGTATGACGCAGTAAGGACAGCGAAACGCTACGCTTAATAACGGCAGGGCGTACCGATGCCGATTCACTCATTCCTCAAGCTCGAACTCAAAAGCGCAATATTGAATAAAACAGCCATCTTTTTGTTATTTTTTTCTTGAGTTCGATCATTTGACCCACCAACTTGCTAGGAGAAGTGTGGACAAATGCCATTTGTTGGGTTGTCGTTGTAATGGATCATAGAGTTTCTTACATATAGACTAGAGAGAAATGTGGCGGTAGCGTCTATGCGGCTCGCATCAAGGCCGTCTGTGTCGTTATGGACCGCCATTACATCATGCGCTCGCCTTCGTTTCATCGTTTACTTGGATTGAAACGTTTTAGTGACCGAAAATTTGAACAAAGTGCCACAAAAACCCAAAGAATGGTGTGAAATTGTGTAAGTGGAAAATAAAACAGGCTGTTTTAAAACTAAGGAAAAAGGAAGTAAAGCGTATTTTTTGCCGGAACCGCTGTGCCTGCTATTCTGCAGGCCCAGGTGCTAGTTACGAACAATGTTAATATTTGGGGGAGAGAAACTCATTAGAGAACCTTAAAGTATTAATTTTACCGTTATTACAAATAATACGTTCTTTGAAAAGTTTCGAAAATTTTTTGAGCGCGCTTATGAAAACGTCACCTTCGTGTTGAACCGGTGCACCGTCTGTCAGCTACAGTTAAACAAGAAAAAAAGAAAGCATGGCGTTAAACAGTCGCGGATGATGACAACTTAGGACGGATACAGGAGCCCGTATTTGTCGTGTCTAAGTCTTCGGCGAAGTAGGTTTTGTTTCTTTTTTTCGTCAGCTACATTTTTCGCGGCGGCGTATAACCCGCTCAGTCATACGTCCTTCGACTGCGGCATGGCCAACATCAGGTACGATCACGCACTGCCTGCTGTTTCACCGAACACCGCTACCAAAGAACAGGCAGGATTTTGGCTTTATTGTAGCTCGTAGACGTGTTAATGCATAGTGAAGAAATCAAATAGCCAAAACCACTTTAAGAATCCAATTGTCATGCCAAGCCCAAGCCAAAAGTGGGGATCTTCCCATAAACCCCCACGACGACATGGATTAACAGGAGCAGTTTCGTCTGTAGTATACGCGCTAAGAAAGTGTATTTAATGGACAGGCCAATGTCGGTGAAATTGTTTTCCTATTTCACGGGGACAGCAGACGCCATTTGAAAGTTGTTACGTGAATATAACGTCACTTGTACACAGGCTGAAGTTGCAAATGTGTGACGTAAGCGTTCACGCCCTCTGTTTTATTGATTGATTGTAGGGCTTAACGTGCCGACGCAATGCAGGCGATGAGGCGCGCTGTAGTGGAGGGCTCCGGATTAATTTTGATCACCTGGGCATCTTTAACGTGCGCCGAAATCTCGTAAACATGGGCGTTCTTGCTTTTTGCCTTCATCGGAAAAGCGGCCGCCACGGCCGCTAATCGAACCCGCGTCCTCCACGCGATCTGTTTTAATTACATCGCTTCTTCTCATCCAATTACAGAGAGGACGTGCCGTACAAGCCGTATAGTTGCTGAATAGCAAAGCAGGCCTACGTTGTTACGTCCACTGTATTTCGTCTAGTTTTTCATTGCCTGCCAAGAATTATGCGCTTTCAGTAGAGAAAAATAAGGCAAACTTCAGAACTGGTGCTTGTAAGCGTCAATAAACGTCAAAATGAGGAGAGCAGACACAACCGCTTTCCCAACCGGAAGCACGTGATCGAAATTGAACGCCAATCAGAAAAGACTTCCGGCAAATTCATAGTTTACGGTGAATTTAGTGCGTCGAGAATAGGGCCCTCGCTCGCTTTTGTAGCTTTTGAATCAACGTTACTCGATGGCTTTGTGGTTCTGACGCCAAATATAACCTTAAAAAATGTATTGTATTTCGTTTGCCATCTCATCTGCCGCCATAATTTTATAAGACATGACATGTGTTTGTGCAACTTTTATGCCTGGTTGTGATCTTTGTAAGCTAAGCGTCAAATTACTCTGCATGGCGTCATAGCTATATGAGCACATGTCACTTATTGCTCACGTTTTGACTACGCAAAAAAAAAATCGCGCCACTCCACCCTGTGAATGTGGTTGGAACGCAAAGCTGTAAGCGGCACCAACAACGATTACACATGCGACGTCACTTAAATTCACTCGAGTCGCTCTACAAGTAGTGAAACCAGAGAGAAGTGAAATGCAGTTAACGACACCCTTTATTATCTCAAAAAGATATTTTTGGTAAGGTTAAATTAATGCATTATGCCTGAACGGTGGTTGGTTGAGTGGTATCGGTGTAGCACATGAGTGGAAACTTTTTAATAAAAAAGGGAGCTCAAACCCGGTGTTAGACGATCTCACTTCTCCATTTCTGCCCCCGCGGACGAAGGTGACGAGATTGACGGCAGAGACAGAGCAGGAGGAGGAGGAGCAGTAGGAGGAGGAGCAGAAGTAGGAAATACTTGTATTCAGATTTCTGAACGGCCCACAGTGCGGCCCAGGGGAGTGGTTTCTTTTTTACTGGAGCCCATTAGCAGTCCGCGCCGCCTGTGTTCAGCAGCTGAAGCTGGATAGGAAGAGAGGGGCTGAAGAGCAGCATCTCCCATTGCTGTTGTTGGGTAGCTGGCGGAAAGAGGGAAGAGGTGCTCAGAGATAAAGTCGCACACCACGATTATGTGGCCGAGTTTTCCTACTTCTGAGCAAAATTTACATTCAGCGTCGTAGCGATTCGAGTGCATTAATTGAAGAAGCGTCGGGAGTGGGAAGGATCCGGATTGTATGAGCCGCAGGGTAGTTTGTTGTTCTCTCGAAAGGTCAGGGTAAGGCGAGATAGGGTCTGTCTCTAAAAGCAATAATTCTGGGTTATGTCCCTGAACGAGACAAGCGGGTGACTGTCCTCGTGCAGCTCCATAGCACGGGAGGTAAAAGCGCCGGCCTGTTGGTGGGCGTATTTGTTGCCCTCCATATAAGCGTGAGCGGGTGTCCAGTCGGGGTAGTGATTTTTTAGCACCCGCTGTGCTGGTTGGGACAGCCAGTTCGTCTGGTATTTCCGGTAGGCTTGTTCGGAATCGGTGACTATGACTACATCCGAATACCTGGTTGACTGAGAGCCAAGGCGATGGCTGCCTCTTCTGCGGCCGTCATGTCTTGGGTCTTGAGTGAGGCATACAGATTCAGGTTGGTTCTGGAGGCAGCCACGATTATGGCGTACTGCCGGCCTCGATGTTGGGAGGCGTCTGTATAGATAACTGCGTGATCCCCACCGAGGGTGGTGTTGAGCGCTTGAGCCCGTGCTTGCCGGCGACCCTCGTCGAGTCAGGGGTTCATAATTCTAATTAAAGGGAGCATCTTTAGTTCTTGCCGCAAAGGGTCCAGGAGTACATCAAGTGAGTGACATTCTGTGCTGCACACCCAATATGGTAAAGATTGCGGCGACCCGCCGCACTTCTGCTCCTTCGGAGGTTCTGGTTAGAAAGATGGCCCTCTATAAACTCTTCCACCTTGTTGTGGAGCCCCGTGCTAAGCAGCCTCTCTGTGGACGAGCTCATGGGAAGACCAGTGGCCTGCTCAACCGCCTTTCTAATCATTATAGAAAGCATCTTTAGTTTCTTGTTACCGAGAAGAAGACAGGGGGTTTACGTAAGTGATTCTCGAGAGGACGAAAGCTTGAATTAATTGAATGGTATCGGATTTTTTGAGGCCTCGCTTCTTGGTAGCAACTCGCCTGTTCATGTGTATGATTTCATTGATGCTGTGTTTGAGGCGGTGCAAGGATACGTCACTCTTGGTGTTGGCCTGGAGATGTAGGCCCAGGATCTTGATGCTTGGGTTTAGATTTATATTCTGGCCATCAAGCAGTATTTTTATGCGTTTCTTGATGTGTCATTTGGCGTGAGGGCAGATGACGAGGGGCTGTGATTTTTTACGTGAATATTGGAGGCCACAGGCTTTAGCACATTGGCGTACCAAAAGTGAGATCCCCATGCGTTGGTGTGAGCTTTCTTTAATTTTTGTAACTTACCACACGCGCAAGGCACGCGCAGGGCCGCTAGACATGCCGTGGCCGGAGCGCACAGCGGCGCGAGAGGTCCCGTGACGCTATCACGTGACATTCAGCGAGAATGCAGGAGGTAAACCCATAGATGTGTTTGGTGAGTGCACCACCTGTCTTCGCCGTTTCCGTGTGGACTCCTGTGAGGCGAATGGGAGTGCCATAAACTGGAAAAAATGCCTGGGGTTTTGGCATGGAAACTTGCCATTAACCCCTAGCATCTTCGCTAACATGAATTGGGTCAGCACACCGGCAAAGTACTTAGGTGTGCCTTTGGAGTTTTATAAAGACAGCGATCCGTATTGGAGGAAGGAAGCCGAAGTAATGAAAGAAAGTGCAGAAAAGTGGAAAGGGTGGGGCTTATCAATATTTTCAAGAACGACTGTGTGCAACTTATTTTTTGTAAGCAGACTGTGGTATGTCCTTCAGGTGGTTTACTGTTCCCGAGCAAATGTTCAAAGACTGCATCGTGTATTCGCTGTGTTTATATGGGGGTCAAACTGGGAACGGACAAGCCGGACAAACCTGTTTCGTAGGGTCAGGGACGGAGGTTTGGGACTAGCACACTTGTTTGTCCGTCAAACTGTAAACCGTTTCTTGTTTCTCTGCGATGTTAAGGATCCAACGTTAACAACTATCTGTCAATTGCGCTTGGGTAGAGCGTTACCAGATATTATAGTCACGTCCAATGTTATACCTGGCGGCCTACACGGTTTTCTGAGAGAAGTTGTACTGTCATGCCGTTTCTGGGCTGTTCGATTTTCTTGGGAATACTTGTGTCAAAAAAAGAGAAAACAGTTGTACAAAGACGTGTGTGATGTAGTCCTCCCTGAACCAAGGTACCGGTTGATTTATAGAGCAGGTAGGGGTAAAGATGTGCTTAAAAGAGTTAAGCGTATGCAGGTACCCCCTAGCGTAAAGACTTTTTTCTTCAACCTGCATACTGGAACCCTCTCTGTTAAGACGTGGATGGCAGAAAAAGACTTGTTCGTTCCATGGGGAATTGACTGTATAATATGCAAATTCCACATGCGCCGCGCCTGCGTAGTAAAGTTTGCTCTGTGGGCTATGTCGGTGTTACAATGGTCGGCAAACCGTCGCCGGCCGTGGCCTGAACTGCTTTTATCACACCAAAGCGTCTTTTTATTGTAACTAGTGCCGACGCAAACGTAATGTCACAGGACTAAAACACAGGGAAGAGGATTACCGCCCGTGTCTTAAAAACTGAAGAAAACCTAGACTATGAGCGGAAATGAACTACAATGTCTCACAGCAGAAATAAAACTCTATATAGCGCTTAATTACAACAATTTCTAATTTACATTTCAAAATTTTTGCGGCTCTGTCAACGCTGCAGATGGTGCGGGGAGAACGAGGTGTTGGATAACGCGGGCAAGTTAAAAATTCAAAAAGAAATATTTAAGGATGTCCTCCCAGGGAACACTCGCGCGAGAATCTTCGTCATGGTCCTTCTGAGAAGCAGCAGCAGTGTTCCCACAATCGCGAAAAAGGCGAAAATAGTTGATGAATTAGGCCACACTTTAAAACGCCAAACTGGGGGAACAGCGAGAGTGAAATATGAAATGATAATATTCATGCAGGCACACATTAAAAGCCGGACGTAGTACAGCCTGCCATACCACCAGCTTACTCTCCCCAAAGAAAGCCAAATAAACACCAATCATGACAGCTTATAAGGAATTCCTCAACCTCCCACCTTTCGCGGTCACCGGAACGATTCTAAAACTGGGTCGTTAGAACAGCTTTGAAGACATCAGGTAACCACTCTATCATCGCGAAGAAAGCGGTGGTAAAATAAAATAATCGGACGGGCTAGGCTATGGAAAATCACCACCCCACTCCCTTGTTCGCCCAGAAGAGAAACAGGATGCCGTAATGGACATGCTACCTATTCAGTGACTTCTCCTAAAATCTCTTGCCTAACCAAATCATTGCATCCAAGCATACACTAGGAAGGCAGAAAAGTCAGGATAAGATTACTTCGCCTAAAATATGACTACCTTGGGAATCTATGGGACTGCATGACCATCACTACACACAGAAACATAAGCGGAAATTGCAGCCATCCCTCGGCAACTCCATTAATAAATCTAGACTCTCATTACAACCTCAGAACTATCATTAGAGACAAAAGAGGTCCACAATGAAGTTCAAATTACATGAACACGAAGACGCGATGCACTACCTGAGAGAGGTTGTATTCTCTTGTACTTTTCTTAACATCAAGTATACAATCGACAATTTGAACCCTGCAGTTATTATGAGAAGATATAACAACTACGTCGAGGTGGTTGTTTTCTGTGCCGTTGTTTAGTAATGCTTTCGCTGGCGGGTAAGGACAAAATGTGCTCAAACAAGTTAAAAAAATCACATGACGATTACTTCACTCCCTCACGCGAAATTTGCGGGCAGCGCAAACTGCAGTCTTCTCGGTCACGGCGCATATCTGCTGCGTCTCGGTAAGTGATCGCGTGATCATCGAACGCACGGCGGCGGGCGCTACAGTTCCGATATCTCGCAGCGCGTCGCTGCCGCCCAGCATGTTGTTGCTAACCGTGTTTGAACATCCAGCGCAAATGTCACGCGGTTCGGATGAGCTACAAGCGGAGAAAGAGCCTGGCGAGAGTGTAACGAGGTGGGCGCTCCTCGGCGGCGACTCATGGCTAGAGCGTTGGGGGAGGAAGTGAGACATTCTGAGTAGTGACGACGCGCTGGGAGATGACACCGTAGCAGCGCGTGCTGCCCTCCCCCTGAAACGTTCGCCAGATGGTGCGCCTCCCTTTTCTTTCTGCCTGGGGTTGCTCATTCGCTCACTCGGTTTCGCGGACGCGTCCGGCTTGAACACCGCGAAACCCTTGCACTGGGTGCCAAAGTGCTACGCACTAAGAGATGTCGGTATAACCGGGTGGGAAGACTTTCTTCTTTAGACTCCACCCCGGTACTTTACAGGACAAGGTGTGGACGGAAGAGAAAGGATTGTTCGTGCCTTGGGCACATATTGTTCGCTGTGCAAGAAACCGGAGACGATTGAACACACGTACATAGACTGCTGGGACGCTGTGTTCTACTGGGGTTCTTTCAGCGCACGATGAAGAAGGACCTCCCGATAGACCACACGGAATCCGGTTTCTCCCCTTTGCGAGTAATGAATAGCCCTACGATGTAATCGCGCTTGCGATACCCAGCAACTGGCGGTCTTGTATGGCCGTTAGAAACAGTAACCGAAATTCTTGGTCCGTTCTAGTCAACTTTGCTGAGAGTATTTTGAGGATCCGCGATGTGCTGGAAAAGGAAAACAGTGATGCAGAGCTTTTGACTTTGTTTAGTGCGTTGATGAAGGCGAACGTCAACTGGTTCTTCATGCAGTACCTGAATCCGTCAGCATCGTTTGTACAGTTGTGTATTGTTTTTGTTATGCCTTGTGCAGCAATAAATCGAAAACCTGGAATGTCCGAGTGATTAGCGCAATGGGCTTTCCTTTCAAGATAGGTAGTTTGATCTCGTGGAGGTTTTTTTTTGTGTATCTCATGAGTTCCGTTTTTAAACCATGGGAATGCGACTGTTTCTCGCGTTTCGGTGAACACACAAGTGAAGTTCACGTCAAACTTCAGTAGCAAGGCAGGGGACACACTCCACACCTTGAATACCTCGGAGAATAACTTCAGTGTACGTCCTGTTATGAACAGCCTCCCTGTTAACCAAAGTAGCTTGACGGATATCGTAGGGTTAAAAAAATAAGCCTTGCAACACACATCAACGCAGCGATGGGCAGGTGACTTCGGCGGTCTACGCCTTCTACTTGTCGGCGCTATTTTGGCGCGTTGCTGCCGAGCGACGCCGTCATGAAGCGCCAAAAGGTGTCTCCGAAATAAGACAACCTTGAGTTTAAAACTTCCAGAAAACCGAATTTTTCGCGTCCCGCACTGGTCCCGCGATGCGGCGTTATCGAAGAGCAGCAGTCTCCCGGTTTTAGAGGGGAGAGCAACATTGAATTTGCTTGTATTTTTGAATCCCAAAATTGAATATTTCCTATCTGCACGTATCTTGTTAATAATTTTTGCGTCCATCTCTGCATGAAAACAAAAAACAGACGTGAAGCCAGAAAAGTAGCTTAGAGCAAAGCGATACAGTGTTCCTTTATTATCAGTTCCGTGACCTGAATCTGCGCATGCGCTTGCAGTCACAGCCATTATTGTTGGCGGCTAGCTGGAATTGGAGTTGCCGGATCTGAGAGATGGCGTGGGCACGCCGGGCTCTACTGCAGCGAAATTGTGGTTGTCACACGACGGACTTTACCAAAGCGCTTAACTACATCGACAGCCTAGCCAAGGAGCGGCCTTTGAGCATGAAGTTAAAAAAGCAGAGGGAAATGTATGTGCAAAGCATGCCTCTTCTTAGGAGCCACATAAGTAGCGCCCCGCGATTAGAAACATCAGATGGCAGCGTCACCGCCCATCGCGGTCGAAAGAGTCACCAGTTGTGATTTTCCTATTCGGCGTGGTAATACTAGCGCTGTTCAAGGCGTCGAAATGTTAAAGTAGAGTGTTTTCCGCAGTTCATGAGGAAAGAGCCGATAGTGTGGTTAAGAACTGACAGAAAGCTGCACGGCGTGCTTTATCGGACTTGTATCAATTGGGAAGTGCCTCACGGCCTCGTTTTCTAGTGCATGGTGCAGTGATAAGGGACATCGATAATATCCTTTCCACTCAAGCATCTCACAAACGCAGTGAAGTGCTGCGATTAAGTATATTCTATGCGTTACTAGTAACTCTTACACACCCTCGCCGTGACAGTGGTCGTTCTTTCGCCGTTAGGGACGTGCCGACACTTCAGGAATTCTCGGCGATGACTACCACCAGCCTGCAGTGCTTCACCGTGTTCGGCTTTGACAGCCGCCTGGACTGGAGGCCCACCGTGTTCGTTGACGGATTCCCCAAGACGAGGGTGTGCAGCGCCTGCGGTCTGGTTTCGGCTACGATAGCTCTACTGCCATGCCACCACACCCTCTGCAACAGATGCTACGACGATCACCCCGAAAGAAAGGAATGCGACCGCTGTCCCCTGGATAAAGATGTCTGCAAGCCAGAGGATGTCATCTGGTCCACGTTCACGAGCGACAACCTGCTACAGCGTCAGGTAGGTGTTATGCCTTCATCGTTCTCTCCCAGAGCAAATTTTTGAAGGTCGCAGTAGAATGTCGGGGAGAAACCATAATTTTTGAAGCAAATGCATATCCGTACAGTCAGAAGATACAAAAAGAAGTTCGCGGGAATAATCGTCCGCTGGCTCCGTTCCTGATCGGTGCGCAGATCAATTGACCTGCGCAGCATCATCGCAAAGGCCAAACCGCTCAACCTAACGACTAAAATCTGCAGAATAAATTTGTCGGAGGCAGATGCGCAATAAAGCAGGATATCACGATAGCCCATACTGACGGAATGCGAAACGCACAATTGAGTTTCCCGAAGACGCCGGCAATCCTAAAGGCCAGCTCAATTTAACTGTTCTGTTTTGCCCCGAAGCCAAACAAATTTTAGAGCTAACGAAAATGCCAACTATCGGTATGGTATTCTGAGCGACCTGAACTCCTTTGGCATGGCGAATAAAATAAGCACCCTTTCCAGTTACATGTCTGAGATAACCTTTCGTGCTAAAGTAAGAACTTCACTCTCTAGGATTCACGTGCAGGAGAATGGCGTGCCCCAATGTGTAGTTTTGAGCTGCACTCTGTTTGTTGTGTAAATGAATGCGCTTAGCAAGGCATTGCCAGCATAAATTTCCTGTTCAATGCTTGTAGACGACGTACAACTATCCTTCAAATCTTGTAACTTGTCTGTCTGCGTGCGCCAAGGGCAGCTTGGTGTTAACAAGCTATCTGGCTGGGAAGATAGCAACGGTTTTAAATTTAATCTAGGAAAGTGTACTTCAGTTTTCTTTTTCAAGAGGCGTGGCATTCGGTGGGATCCAGACAAAACTCAATGGTGTCTCGAACTGATGAAACACGAACACAAGTTTCTAGGTGTAGTCCTTGACAAAAAGCTCACATTCATCCCACATATCAAACAACTTAAACATAGATGCCTAAAGGCTATGACTATACTCAAGGTTCTCTTACGAACTTCTCATGGTGCTGACAAACAAGTCCTTCTACGTGTTTTTACTGGGTTAACAGTTCACGATTAGATTATTGCAGTGTTGTCTATGGGTCAGCAAGTAAAACATCCCTAAAATGCTGAACCCAGTGCTTCATTTCGTGCTTCGGCTGGCATGTAGTGCCTTCTGCACCAGCCCAGTAACCCGGACCCGACGGAATTTAGTGAGCGTATGGCAAAGATACGCTAAAGATTGGTTTGCAGGGGGGGAAACAATGTTAACCGACCACATACAGGTATCTGGCCGCTAGAGAAACGCTACCTTTCGCGCACTGCTTGCCACGAATTGGACTCCGTTATCTAAATTGGTGAATACCAATTCGGCTGTGTTTTAGGAGATATTACAAAATGCGGACAGAGCAACTTGATCTGATAAATAGCGATTATAAAAGTTCCCTCAGCTTTGTCGCCATTCTCAAATTAGTAAACTGGCTAGTTTAAATCGGTGTAAATGGGATTCACTAAGCTCACATGCCGAATTGTTTCGGTGTCTGCGCTTGTATCGCGCGGTGGCGTAGCGCCGAGCTAGCGCATCAGGATGGCTAGGCTCCGCTGTCTAACCCTTCAAAACACGCTCCTCTCAGTTTTCGTTCTGCCTACGCACGGCCACGCTACGGCGGTGGCGTCCACCACTTTAGCCCGGCCGTGGCCGACGCTGCTGCGTTTCTGGACCCTGCCCCAACAAATTCCAGGTAACGGCTGGCAGAATCTCTCGTTTCACTCTTTGTAGAGCCACGTGTGTGAATTCAAGTGACGTCACTTGGGCAATTGTGCTGTCGTGTAAGGCTTCGCTTTCCAACCACCTGCACTGCGTGTATTGGAGCCATTTTTTTAACAGCACGGCTGTTCAGGCAGTGCTTTGCGTGTCGGTCGCACCAAAAATAGTAGAAGCACCAATTGAAAAGTGTGGTTAGGGAGGCACCGGAAATCGAACCCGGGACCTTTATGCCGCGAAACCGGCAACCTAAACAATCGGCCACCCGAAAGGACTGAGGGGTACGCGGTTCGCAGCGGCGGGGAGCAATGACGTGCGCAGCCTATTGTAAAGTGAAAAAAACCTCTTCCCGTGGTCGTAATCGAACCAGGGTCAATCTCGTTATGAAACCGGCGTTCAAGTGATTCAGCTATCATCGCATTCCGGGCGCACAGCATTTCCTTTGCGCCCGTAGCGAGGGCATTGACTTTAAATTTGGCCGCGGGTTCGAGCGCGCTCTGACGCGGTCCATTCTGGCAGGGATGTTAGAGGCTGCTGACAAAGCGATCCGGGCGTGCCAGTCATGGAGAACTTTCAGCCGCGTTCAGATATAAATGTGAGGTGCAATACCGGATCTCCGACGAATGGAGAGGGGCCGCAAGCTCCGCTGTTTCTTCAGCTTTGCACCACCACTGCAACGTGCGCCACTTTTCAAGTAAAGAAGCACTGAAAATAGCCCTGATGTGATGTTTCGCCTCAAATATACGTAATGTTTGTTTTTTCTCAATGTTTACGAGCATGAACAATGCCACCAGTTTTAAAAGTTAAAAATATCT
Organism: Haemaphysalis longicornis; assembly: GCF_048455015.1. Lineage (NCBI taxonomy): Eukaryota > Metazoa > Arthropoda > Arachnida > Ixodida > Ixodidae > Haemaphysalis > Haemaphysalis longicornis. Next base: position 46,639,066 of record NW_027526204.1, read on the forward strand.
TTGCGTACATAAACGTCTTGTCCAACATCCCGTTAACTTTGTCGGCCGGCAGAAGCAAGGGGCGGACGTACAGACGGACACAGAGAGAGGCGCAGACAGAGACAGAGACGCAGAGAGAGACACAGACGCCGAAAGAGACACAGACACAGACAGACACAAAGAAACACAGACAGACAAAGCCGCACAGACAGAGACATAGACAGAGACAGGACTCTTCTCGCTGTTCGGGAGACAGGACCGCGCTGTTCGGGAGGCTCCAACAGGGGGCCGAAGTCCTCGCGCGGGGCTCCGAAACGGTACGGAAATCCGCCCGAGTACACGCACGAAGAGAAACAACCCGAGGGACATACTACTCTGCGCTGTAAACAGCGGTTGCCATTGGGGGCTATATTTGATTTCCACGCGGGAACGGAGCGGATACGTGCATTCCCTAAGCAGACGCATTAATCAGACTAAACTTGACAAACCCATCCAATCTCTCATTTCTGAAATGGTTTGTTCGCGCATGGGTTGCGCCGAAGGAGTTTTATGGGAACGTGGGACTGCCACATTTTACTTTCGCGTATAGCCGTATGAGGCTTCGCTAAAAAACCACAACATTATCCAGAGCAGCACCGCGTGACAAAGCGAACAAAGGAAGCGACAGCCAGCGCACACGCACGTAACCACTTTGTCCGCGGCAGCCGAGGAAAAAGACACGTTGACAAGCATAAAGAGACGCGCATACGCCGTGCGATGTCTCGACACCAGAAGAGCAACGTAAGATGGCGCTGCAAGCTTGCAATCGCTCGCGTACCCTGGTTAAGTAGATACCAGGTGCACATCTGAATTTATGGTCTTTTTGTCCTGCAGTCGATGAACAAAATTTTGAACAACGATTTTAGAATATTACCGCGAACCATGTATAGGTATGTTTATTTATTTGTTTGTTTTTGCTGCCCGGCCACTTCCGGCTCTGTTATCTGTGTTCCAAGCGAAGCGGGTCTTCCATTCCTTATTTTTTATGCCACATGGGCTATCTCATTCAAATAAGCAGACTGTTTCGCCCTAACGTCAGTAGCCCAGAATAATCTTCTTTGGTCTACAATGTTCTGGATGTAAATCGACGGTTCCAGAGACACTCGCGCCGAAACATAAAAGCCTACAGAGTAGACGCCGCGGCATTCGACTCTCGACGCTCGCCTTCGCACGTCACTTTGTTGACTGCTGCTTCGCCGCTTGAATTCTTTGAGTTTTAGGGGAGCACAAGTTTTCTCCAATAAACTTGTATTTCTTGAAGACAACTGTGTCGTCTTTGGCCACGTGACAATATCATAAAATTTCCCCTCTGACGATAGGTGAAAGCGTAGCCTATGGGAGATCTAACAGAACGGTTATCGATTTATACTGAGGCGCCTGAACATATTGGGAAACGGGGCGATGACAGTAAATGTGACGTTCTAGTGGACGTCATGGAATCCACAAACGAACACAATAAATTATGAAGCACCGGCGACGACTGCACAAGGAGGTAAATGCACTAAAGTGGCCACCTTGAGTAATCTTGGTGACGGTATTGGCGACACTGCGGACCCCCCTCCTCCTTCTCCCCCAAGTCATGCTGTAACCAACCGTGGTAATGAGTTGTAAGGTGAAGGGCAGAAACCACAAACGGTGGCCGTTAGAGCCGTGGTCAAACTCTGGCGGATGGGCTCCGTCTGTCTGTCTACTGGGCATGGAGCTCTGGGACCTCTTTGACTAACAGGGTAAAGTCAAAGAAGAAAGTGCCCCCGTCCTCTGATTTATACTATGGCGCATGCTATTATCTAAACCCCTTCTTTCAAACGATCGGGCCCTGAAAAGGGCCCGCACTGAAGCAATCTTTAAACCCCTACCCAACCTTGTTTTCAACAACCCTGGCTACTTTCTTCGCTTCCTAGTTATGCAAAGTGTCGACAAAGGCACCCGAATAACTTCGAAATCTTTGTTCCTGATCGCCAAGTTCATTGAAGGTGTAGTTAGAAAAAAAAACTATGACGCAAAGAAACATCTGGTGACATGCTTATTGAGGTTAGAAATAAGAAACAATCTGCTAACCTTCTAAAACAAACATGCATAGGTGACTTACAGATCACTATCACCACACCGAACACTCAATAGCTGCCAAGGCGTCCTCTGGGAAACTGAACTCATAAATGAAACTGAGGCAGATATTCTTGAGGGCTTGCGTGAGCAAGGGATGACTACTGTTAGACGCATCACAATGAGGCGCGATGGAAATGAGATCGAAACCAAAAATAGAATCTTGATTTTGATTGCAGTACGCTCCCCCGAATCTGTAAAAGCAGGCTTTCCCCACTGTCAGATAAGGACGTCCATCCTAAACCCCCGACGTTCCTTCAAATGTCAAAGGTACGGACACAGTAACGAAAACGGTCGGGGGCAAAACACGTGCAAAATGATCGAAGCACGACCTACAGACAGATGAGTGTAATGCCACACAATTTCACTGTTGTAACTGTGAGGGATCCCACCCCGCGTACTCCCGTTCTTGCAAAGAAATCAAAAATGAGAAAGAAATCATAAACCTCAATGTGACGCATAAATTGTCTTACCCAAAAGCTCGGAAAAAACATTCGATGCGTCCCTCAGGAAGTTACACTGACGCTGCTCACCGGGGGGGGGGGGGCAGGGGGGTAGAGCGGCGTCAGGTTTCGGTGGCGACCCAGTGCAGCAACGCTGACCTGGTCAGAACACCACCTCCCACTGGGCTGGCTTCGGTTGCCCAAAATGTTGTGCCACAGCCTGTGGATTCCACTGCGGCTGAGGTGGCAACGAACTCCATAGGTGGAGACGGCTTGCCTTCCGCTCCTACTGCGCTGTCGCCCTTGGGCACAGTAGGGAGCGAGGTGGGGAGCCTTGCATCCACATCCACGGGCACAACGACGCTACAGCCGCCATTTGCCCGCGCGGAAAACACGATTGGCCTCCCCAGGAGTCCACGACACAAGGAGGGAGATTCAGCTTACTCCTCTACCGTCGGATGAAGAGTTGGACGTAACACTTACGCCAGCTCGGTCAGGTCTTCAGCCAAACGAGCAGCGTGGCAACATCGGCCGCGGGAAAAAACCAGCTCCGCGCATAACTGGCCAGATACACGCTGCACTCTCTCTTTAAACACTTATTCTAATACAATGCATTACGCAATAGAACTGCAGGGGCTTAATGAAAACTTGGATGACGAACTAAATTCTTCATAGAAACCAATCAACCATCTTATATCTTCAGGAAACACACTTGCAATCCAAACAAACAAACTGTCTTAAGCGCTATTCTGTGTTTAGAAAAGATAGGGCAACTGTTCTCACTCCTGTGGTGGTGTAGCGATTGTCATACAACATTCTATTCCCTGTCAATTTGTTCCTTTGACCACAACCTCGAAGTCGTTGCTGTACGCGTTGCTGTACGCCAACAGGTTAATAACGATAGTTTTAAGTGCGAATGCACTTTATAAGCGACCCTGAATTCCGTTGACCGCCGTCCGTCCACATAGCAACAACTGCGGGTGCGCGCGCTCCTCGTCTTCCTTGGCAACGGGGGGAGATGGGCGTGCGCTGCCTGGCCGCTGACATGACACATACCCACGTGGGGGATTGGCCAGGAATCGGGCGTGAGAAGGGCTAATGCACCAGCCTAAAGGAGTACTGGCACGAAATTTCAAAGCTGAGATCCGCTCTAGCAATCAAGTACAACGACAGCACAAATAGGTGCCTGTGAATAAATGCATCTTTCTTTCTTTGTAGTTGTGGGTGTGTGTGTGTGTGTGTGTGTGATCTCTCTTTCGCGAACATTACCGAACCGCGCAAATTCAACTCCTGCATTCGCACTTTCACATTCTTCCCCTCGGGGAAATGCGGGGTATTTTCTTTTTATATATATTCCCCTTACTTTCACCTTTGTATTTCAGAATTTGAATCCTTATAATGAGCTACCGGACGCATTCCTAGTGGTGGGCCACTTTAATGCCCACAGTAAACTCTGGGGATCTGAACTCGAAGATGGCCGGGGCAGTTTAATTGAAAGATTCTTACTGTCGTCTGGTGAGTGTATATTTCTTCAAAAAAAGCCAACATACTACAGCACAACACACGATACCTACTCACGCATCGATTTAGCAATTGGTTCATCCGTTCTCTTCCCTTCGTTCGAGTAGAACGTGGACTCCAACCCTTAAGGGAGTAACCATTTCCTTGCAACTCTTAAGCGCTTAAATACACTCTCTGACAGTTCCATATACCATAAAATGTTTAGAGAAACCCATGCAGACTGGGTGGCTTTGACGCAAAGGTCACAGTTTTCCTACACATTCACAGAACACTTACAGATAGATGAAGCTTGTAGTATTGTTACCGCCCACATTATTGAGGATGCCAAGAGTTCAATCCCTCAAACCTCCGCTACTCCTCAAAATCCCAGAAGGCTCTGGTGGAATGAAGAGTGCGAAAAACGCACACAAAGCACAAAGCAAGGCCTGGGGTAATCTTAGAAGGTACCACAGTGCAGATAATTTTAGTGCTTTCAAGGGTGCGAAGGCAGTTGGAAGGCGCATTCGCCGAGAAGCCAAAACCAACAGCTGGAGAGCTTTTGTGGGTTCGATTAACTCTTCACTGACGCAAGGAAGGTGTGGAACCGAATAAGGAAGTTCAAAGGGCACAAAACAACCTTACCCCTGTTAGTACCACTGGTAACACATTAGAAGACCAGGCAAACACACTGGCCAAACACTTTGAACTTATATCGAGCTCTTCACATTACACAGACATATTTATGAGGTACAAAACATCTGCCGAGTGCAAATCCATAAGGGACATCAAGAAATCGTCACAAGACTCTTACAACTCTCCATTTGTTCATCCACGAGCTTAAGGTTGCCTTGGCGACATGTAAGACATCAGCACTAGGTGCAGACCAGATCACATACACAGTCATTCAATACTGTAGAATCTCTTTGAAGGGATCGCAGCCGAATCGTCATCGACCGCCATAGGCCTGGTGTGGCCAGCCACTGTCTTGAAGGGACAGAGGTCAATCTCCCTGTGCTCTGGCATCATCGTCATGTCTAGGGGCGCACGAGCGCACGCATTGCTTCTTCGTCTTCCCTTCCCCCTGACGTTCCATTAAGTGCAGACCTTGATGGTCACTTCTCTCCCCCCTTGATGCTTGAGTCTCGTCCTTGGGGGTCGACGGATCCCACAACTTGGTGCCGAAACCCGGGACTCGTGTATGCCAGGCCGACACTGACAAGCAGGACCGACAGCCTTTCTTCGACGGCGTCTGCTTGAGACCGGCGGACCTACCTCCAAGGACCAAGGATGATTTCGATCGAGCGAAAGCTGCGGTGACGAACTGCCCTTCGGGACAAGCTTTCAGCCGTCTTGACCGAGATAGAAGACGGCCTCCGAAGTGGCACCCTGGCTACAGCGATGGACGCTGCGATAGCATTGGAGAGTATCGGGGTCATGTATCGACCAATCCGGAAGCTGGACGAGGACATTTTTGTGGACATCACGAAAGAATTTGTCATGGAAGAGACCTCCAACGCGACTTCGTGCGACTTCGTACAAAGACAAGGTGGTGAAGATCATGGCGGAGCTTCGCTACAGATCTCGAGACCAGCAGGCTGGTGAGTCTCTAGTTTTGCCTTCTGTAACGAGGCCGCCTCATAGCGAGCCCGCAACCACCAGAACGAAGCTACCGACAATAGAACTGATGAAGTTTGGTGGAGACCGTCGGAACTGGACCAGATATTGGAGTCTCTTCGAGCCCTCTGTACACAACAATTCTGAACTGCGGGCGACGGATAAATTTTATTACTTGAGTAGCCTTCTGAACAGCGCCGGGGCTGCATCAGTTTCTGGACTGCCCATGACCGAGCGATGCTACAATGACGCTATCGAGATACTTCAGAAGCGGTTCGGTGACCAGACTCTTATTGCCCGAGACCACCTGCGAGCCCTGATTGACATACCACCTGTTTCATCATCCAGTGACGCAACGAAACTACGAAAACTTTACGACGACGTACAGATACATTGTAGAAGCTTGAATGCACTTGGTAGGAGCCCAGAGACTCATTGTGCTATGCTACGTGAGATCCTTCTTATGGCACTCCTTCGAGACCTGGTACTAAGGTACCACCGGCATTCAAAAACGTCGCCTAATGCTTCAACGTCAACTGGAGGGGAGCGTGATCACCAACCCACAGACTACAAGAAACAGTTCGACGACTTAATTAACCTTTTTCGAGACGAACTTGAGTGTCTGGAAACAGCCATACTGAACTCGCCTCCAAGAACAAAATTTAAGACGAATGACGAACCAGGGGAACAGCGTCGAACAGGAACTTTCAGACGTCGACATTCTGCAGCAGCCCTGTATGCCACAACTAATGTGACGCAAAAGTGCGTGTTTTGTTCCGGATCTGATGATACAGGGTCTTGGTCAGATAAGAAAATCACCATGGAACGAAAGAAGTTCCTTCTCACAAAGTACGGACGTTGTTTCCATTGCCTGACGCCAGGACACCTCGCGCGGCATTGTAGGAGGAAGATCGTTCGCCCGCTTTGCAAACGACGGCACGTTCTCTCAATGTGCAACAAAAACCTCGAAAGCCTTCCAAATGTACAAGTGACTTCCGCCGCCGTGCAAATTCCCTCCGGACAGGCGGAAATGTGTTGTCCTCCTTCAGACACTGACTGTCCAGGCTTATGGCTCCCGTAGCGCTGAAAGGTGCAGAGTGCTTTTAGACAGTGGTAGTCAGCGAACGTTCATCACTACCAAAATCTCCCGGAAGCTAGGCTGCGAGTTCATCGGTGAGGAGGTCCTGACCCTAGGAATCTTCGGAGGGAAAAAGACAAATGAAACATTAAGGAAGGTTAGAGTACACCTGCAAGACCCCACGGGATTAACGACACTCTGCGTGGAAGCATTGAAGGTTTCGTCCATCTGCAACCAGGTGATTCCTGTTCCCGACCAGAAGATCATAAATATTTTCTATCAGTCTATCTACACGACAGCTGTACTGTGCGGATCAGGAAAGGACAAGGGCATATCGATTTTGATTGGTTCCGACTTCTACTGGGACATCGTGGCAGGGAACATAAAAACAGTTGAACCCAGCATGAAAGCTATAGAGACACGACTGGGCTGGACAGTTCAAGGACGTGTTCCGACTACACCGAAAACAGTCCACGGTTAGAGGGTCGTGGTTCTACACGCGAGCCTGTCTGGCGTACCTTTCGCCTTGGAACGATGTGGAGAATCGGAGGCCACAGTCATCAAAGATCCGGTACATGCTTCGACAAATGATCATGTCTCAGTAGACGCAAAGAACAAGACGTGGTTTGCAGACTCAAGATACGAACTCGCTCTTCATCGGAAGCAGGACATCGACCTATGCAAAGAACAAGACGTGGTTTGTAGACTCAAGATACGAACTCGCTCTTCATCGGAAGCAGGACATCGACCTATCCGACAACTTCGACGTAGAAGAGCGAAGACGCGACCAGTTGTTTAAGATCCCAGATAAGGGGCAGTGTAGCTAACGAAGCGAGAAATTGACTGACATTCTAACAAAAGAGATAGAAGCCCAGTCGCTGCTACAGTCCCGGTCCTGGTGGGAAGAACCTGCATCGATCTCTTCGCCTCGGGGCCTCCTGAAACCAAAGAGTCCTCTCGTGCTGCCGCACAAAACAGCGGAGGGCGCTAGTGCACAGAAATTCGCCCTTCAGCTATCGACTTCGAATTCGGTGAACATTACCCGATTGAACCAGGCTGACCGCTTAACGTCTTTACCCTTTAGAAGCATGCTAGCTCCACGTCCTTGGCGGCCGGGAAGATGTAGAATCTCTTTGAAGGGGTCGCAGCCGCATCGTCATCGACCGCCATAGGCCTGGTGTGGCCAGCCATTGTCTTGAAGGGACAGAGGTCAATCTCCCTGTGCTCTGGCATCATCGTCACGTCTAGGGGCGCACGAGCGCACGCATTGCTTCTTTGTCTTCCCTTCCCCCTGAAGTTATCCCACTGCTATCCACTGTTATCGCACTGTTATCCCACTGGGGATAGCAGTGACCTTGATGGTCACTGCTACCTCCCCTTGACGCTTGAGTCTCGTCCTTGGGGGTCGACGGATCCCACAAATACCTCCACGCAGGCATCCTCGAAAGACTCCTTTATTTTGTTAACAAGATGTAGAGTGCAGGACATTTCCCAAGAGGTTGGAAGGACGCAATTGTGGTACCTTTGCTAAAACAAGGGAAATATACCTCTTCTCCTTGTAGCTATCGGCCAATAGCACTTACCAGTTGTTTAAAAAAACTGTTCGAGAAAATAGTCAATAGAAGGCTCATGTACTTTTTAGAATACCATGGTATTCTAGATAGCTGCCAGGCAGGCTTCCGTTCGCAACGATCTACGACCGACCAGCTTAAGGCCTTGGAATCGTACGTTAAAGATGCTTTTGTCCACAGGCAGCACTGTATGTCTATTTTCTTCGACTTAGAGAAGGCGTACGATACTGCATGGCGCTATGGCATCCTGCGTGACCTCAAAGCTTACAGTGTATCTGGAAGCATGTCAACACTATGGAAAGCTACCTGTCTGAGCGAACATTTCGCGTAAGGGTCGGAGCAGCATTTTTTAGAACACACATTCAAGAAAACGAGGTCCCTCAGTGGGGAGTACTGAGTTGTACACTTTTCATTGTCAAAATGAACTCACCAGGTATAAATCTTGTAATCCCTGAATCTGCAAGTGGCAGTTACAACTGGATGCTAATAAACTTGTAAAGTGGACCGATAAAAATGGTATCAAGAGTAATCCTGAAAAGAGCACATGTATTTTGTTTTCTCGGCAGCATGGAGTCCGGCCTGTCCCTGAAGTCCGAATTAAGTGATTCCCGTCAAAAATGAACGCAAGTTTCTGGGTATTCTGCTGGACGGAAGGCACAGATTATTCCTCCACATTAAACAACTAAAAAATAAATGCACGAAACTTATGAACGTTATAAAAACACTATCCAGCCAATCATATGGTGCAGATAAGACAATCCTGTTCCGTCTTTTCAATAGTTTAGTGCGATCGCGAAGAGACTAGGGCAGTGTGGTGTATAATTCTGCTCCAAAAACAGCTTTAAAAATGCTCGACCCAGTGCTGCAGTTAGAGCTCCGCCTTGCGTCTGGGGCTTTCCGGAAAAGCCCTATAGAAAGCCTGTATGCTGCACCAACGCCTGCACCAGCGCACATACATTGCGCTTTTGTACTGCGTGAGAGTGACGTCGTTGAGGAATAATCCGTTCAATGGTATTATTCAAAATGCATCATCTGAAAGCCGCCCGTCACTCCCTCTGCGTTTTTCTTTCCGAGTGAGAGCAGAGGCAGAGGACCTTACTGTCACCCTTAACGACACCTGCAAAACAAACATCACCGAGTTTATTGCACCTTGGAATCTGCGACGTGTCTTTCAAGGGAATTAACAAAAGACACGCACGCAAGGAACTCATTCTGCAACAATTTCTGCATTTATAATACATGTACCCATGCACTGCTTTTTAACGGATGCCTCAAAGTCTGACACTGCCTTCGCATGTGCAGCACATGGTCCCCACTTTTCCAGCACAAGAACGCTAAACAGGAAGACAAGTATAATAACGGCAGAGGCACATGCTATTTTAATAACCATGGAACACATACCACGAACAAAAACACAGTTCATTATATTCAGACTCGTTAAGCATTGTAACAGTGTTACGCCCAGACAAAAAAGTAAGAATGTGACATTGGAAAAGGAAGTTATAGAAATAAAATCAGCGTATGCTTTAAAACAGACCATAATAGTGTGCTGGGTGCCTGGGCACTGCGGAATTCCTGGCAATGAACTCGCTGACCAGAGCGCCGCTGCAGCAGCACTGCGCTGTGAAATCGATGTTCCTCAGCTGTCCTATCTTGACATAAAACCGTTCATTCGAAAGATAAGAGAAAGCTGGTAGCAACACTGAGACACGCAGACAGAAAACTCTACACTATAAAACCCCAAATTGGCAGCTACTACACAGAAAAACATCATAGAGCAACAGAAGTGTACATGTGCATACTATGTATAGGCCATACATATGCCACTCATTCCCATCTTCTAAATGGAGCCCCACCACCACGATGAAACAGTTAAGGACATCGTCTCTCAGTAATACATGCTCTAATTGAATATCCGCACTTCCAGAGTGCGCGAAAGAAGCATTTCCTGGAAGCATTCCCATTACGTGGAGTACATCAGCATTTAGCTCATTCTTTTTTCCCAACGCTGTAACACTAAGGAACGCGTTGACCGACGACATCGCCACATGCACTGATAATAAACGTTTTAGAGATAAACTGGAAGCAAATATTCTCACTCAAGATTAACCTTCAAGTTCTACTGCTGTAACACATATTTTGTGCAAGATGTATTGTACAACTTAATCATTGTGTGCTGCTTCGACTAATTGTTAACCCTGTAAAATTATGTAACACTTGTTTTGCGATGTTCCTACCTTAGTCAATGTTTCAAACTCTGGTGCTTTAGTGCTTTTGTGTTTTTGCATGTTTTTTGTGTTTTCAACAATATCTAGGTTCATTTGTATTTCTGTAAACACTGTTTCATGACCCCCCCTTATGTAATTCCTTCGGGCCTTTAAGGGTATAATAAATGAAATGAAATGAACTGTACACTTACATGATTCTACTTCATCCATCATTGTTTTTATGCGATCAGCCATTCATTCCAAGTAAACACCTCTTTACTTACCTTGGAGACATTGGATTTTTAAGAGAAATCTTATACCACGCACAACAAAGCCCCTCAGAGAGGGTAGCTTTGATGAAAGTTCTTGTTTTAAATTAGGGGCTCTATACACCCCACAGTATTCTATCACATTTCTAACTATTTTTCTTAAAATACTACACCAGACATGACACAACCGTTTGTTGGCGATCTTTGGCCTTCGTTGCCCTCGCGCCAGAAAACAAACATCATCATCAGCACTAAAGTGGCGGCGATATAAAGCATCTTACCCATCCATGTATTATATCTCACTGACTTTTAATTGGGACAGTCAGTTGTCAGTCCCGCCAGGTGTGTGTATGTAAAGGACGATTCTTTCTTGGGGTACTTGGACGTAAAAATTTCGGTCTGTCTGTCTGTCAGTCGGTCTGTACCTTTATTCAGCCGTCCGGGCAAAGGTAAGGCAGATGCAGGACAGTAAGTTAATATACCCACAGCGAAGTCCGGTGGGAATGTTCATACTTCTCAACATTGTTGAGGCAAAACAAATGTTGCGCTCACCTAGGGCAAGTCTTCAATACATAAATGATATTCGCAGTGTTCCTTTATTTAAAATACACGGATGCTTGATTTAATAAAGAATGCAACCAGAAAAATACAAAAACGGTCGCACGCGGTTTCCCTAGGCGCATTTTAAGGAATCAAGCGGCAACAGTAACGAAAGATTCCGCTAGTTAGTTTCCGCGTTTCTCTTGGAACGCAGGTGGAGTAGGGTGCCTCGTTTTACGTACGTCTCTTCCGTACAGCATCGAGGCACCCAGCGTGGAGAAGTGGAAGGAGGAAAATTAAAAATGACTTGAGCAATCCTCTAGCGTGTTTATCTTGGGATGAGCGAGACGGGAGAGGAACAGCATGAGAGGAGAGCGGGAAAGAGAACGGAGGCATTAACATGGCAGGGGCGCCAGACCACTATCGTCTTCCCTCAACACTTGCAACGAAGTGAGCAGATACGCGGCCAATTTTGTTCACCGTCCCCCTTTTCGCAGTGTTTTCCAGTAATGAAAAACGATGTGAAATGAATTCTGGTGTTACGCTCTTTGATTCTTTATGCAGATTCACTGCTGGAACTCTCGCAACGGCTGCGACGCCCTCGGTGCGGTATGCGATATTATGGAGCATTTCGAGGAGGAGTGCCAGTACTACGCAGTGACCTGCTTCCGCTGCAAGCAGAGCATGACATACAAGGAACTCTCTGGACACCTGGAAACCAACGACTGTTTCATCCCAGAAGGCAACGCTTCAAGCATCAGATACGGAAGCCTGGATGCAACGATCACACCATTTGCAAATGACGTCGCACAGCTTCGGGACCAGCTGTCTTCTGTGCAAACTTCCCTTCAAGAAACGAAGGAACTTATTGCGGGTCAAGTGCAGCTTTTCAGGGAACGAGCAAATGCTGACATGCATGTAACCGAATTTGTGCATACATTAGACAACACACTTAAAGACAGCATGCGTCAAAGCCAGCTATCTGCAGATCGAACAGCCGAGGAGCTGGCATTGATCACAAATACACTGCGTGATATTTTAGTGTCAGTAAGGAAAATTAAGACGTCACTAGAAACCTACATTACAGAAGCTACAAGTGAAGTTATCGTAGCATGTCAAAATTTGCAACAAGAATTGGAGGATTTTACTGATTTCACGCCACAAGTGTTAGGGAAAACTGAACAAAGGCTTGAAGGTCTAGAGAACACTGCCCGTGAGCGCCTGAAAAATGAACTGGACATGCAAAAAACCTTGAGATGTTTGAACGAGCGCTTAAGCGACGATGTATGCAGAAATATTTCGGCATTAGGGAAAGCTGCTCAGGTTATTTCGGAACTCCCGCTATGCACTTCTGAGCCACTCGTGTGGACCGTTATAGGGTGGTCAAAATTGAAAAAGGCTGCTACCATTAACGGAGAAGTAGAGGCCTCGGCTGAGAAGCCTAAGTACTTTTTTGGATATTCAATTCTTCCAGGGATTAGAATACTGAAAGACGATGGAGACCTGACCCTTCATTTGATTTACCGGGTATGTCAAGGAGGGTATGACTCGCTACTCGGTTGGCCTTTGCGGAAGAAACTGTGCTTCAATGTTTTCAATGCTGAGGGTGAGGAAATTCCGCAGGAAATCGTGCTAAACCTTCGTACTGGTGCTTTTAAACAAGAAGAAAGACCTACAACTGCCAGAAACGACCCGATATGCAGTAGAGGATACACAAAAATGTGCGACATCGAAAGAAATGGATGCGTGAAAAACGACGAGGTCTCCTTCAAGTTCACTGTGTCACAGCTGTGCTAATAAAACTCATTTTCTGCATTCTAGTGAACAGATAAATGACATGCGTGACTGTAGTACTACTGTACATATACGCCGGGGACGAATTTGATAATAAACGAGTACTAACGTGTGTGTGTGTCGATTTCTGTATCAGCTGCTATTGTCTAAGCAGATCCAACGAGAAATCGGTAAATTGTATCGTAGTGCGCGCATAGAAGTCAATGAAGTGGTTTGTACCCTGGGACCTATTGGGCTGCACGCCGTACAGAAGAACTTTAGTTCAGTAAAGGAGACCTCGAGGCCTCAGTGGGGGGAGAGTCAATCGCACCCAACGCAATTTTGAAGACTAATGTTCCTGTCTCGCCCACCCTGACTGATGGCGTCTAATCGCAAGTCTGTATGAGGGTTTCTGGGACCATGGCATAAGAATATTTTCTTTCTGTTTTTTTCAGGGTTCTAAAATTTCAAACGCTACTACAGCAGGTCTAGTTCACACGTAGAAAAGGTTAGCATGATTGCTAGAACAAAAAAGTATGTCGACGAGTGCGCTTGGTGGTCATTTCTCGAATGTTCGGAAAATGGGTTAACTGGCGCGCTCCCCGGATGGAGAAGTCGCCCCCGTCGGGAGCGCACGCGAGAGTTGGCGAGCGAAGGAGCGCTACTTGACCAGATGGGTTTGACAATTTGTGTGAATCTTAGCCTTGCGATTTGGAATGCTACGCAGCTTTGCTGTGAACATCAGCGTTAGCGGCGTGAGTGGAGCCGGGGTAATTTTTTTTCGTTAATCCAACAATTTTTTTAAAGCAAAGCTGCACGATGACAGTCAACCGCTAGTCACGTTCAGGGACATAACCCAGCATAATCGTTTTCAGAGACAGACCCTTCCTTCGCCTTACCCTTTCCTTTCCAGAGAACAACCAACTACTCTACGACTCATACAATCGGGCTCCTTCCAACACCCGACGTGTTTTTCCTTAATGCACCCGAATCGCTACGACGCTGCATGTAAATTTTGTTCAGAAGTAGGAACCCTCCGCCACATACGCGGGGTGTTAGACTTTAGCCCTGAGCACCCTCCTCTCTATCCGTCAACTACCCAACAAAAGCAATGGGAGATGCTTCTGCCCAGGCCCTCTCCGCCTACCCAGCTTCAGCTGGTGGACAGGCGGCGCCCACTGGGGAGAAGGAACCACTCCTCTGGGCCGCACTCTGGGCCGTTCAGAAATCTGAATAGAAGTAAGTCTTCCTCCTCATCCTGCTCTTGATTCCTTCTATGCCGCCGATCTCGTCGCCTCCGTCCGCGGTGGCAGAAACAAAGAAGTGAGATCGTCTAACACCGGGTTTGAGGTTCCTTTAGCTTTGTAAAAAAAGTTTCCACTCGTGTGCTACACCAATACAACTTAACCAATCACCGTTCATACATCATGCATTGATTAATTACTTACCAAAAATATCTCTTTGAAGTAACAACGGGTATGGTTAAGTGCATTTCACTTTTCTCTGGTTTCAATTCATTTCATTTATTATACCCTTAAAGGCCCGAAGGCATTACATAAGGGGAGGGTCGTGAAACATTGTTTACAGAAATACAAATGAACCAAGATATTGGTAAAAACATAAAAACACGCAAAAACACAAAAGTTCTAAAGCACCAGAGTTCAAAACATTGGCTAAGTTAGGAACATCGCAAAATAAGTGTGACATAATTTTACAGAGTTAACAATAGGTGGAAGAAGCAAACACTGATTAAGTTCAACAATACATATTATACAAAATATGTGTTGCAGCAGTAGAACTGGAAGGTTATTCTTGGGTGACAATATTTTCTTCTAGTTTATCTCTAAAACGTTTATTATCAGTGAATGTGACGATGTCGTCGGGCAACGTGTTCCATAGTGATACAGCGTTAGGAAAAAAGGATGAACTAAATGCTGATGTACTGCCGGTAATGGGGGCTATTGGACGACTGTGATTT